>NC_061120.1:133846331-134146331 GCF_002878395.1 Capsicum annuum | reverse complement strand
CTTGTATGATCGTAGCTAGTCCAATAAGTCTTTTATTTGCATAAAAATCTGGTATCTCGATTCTAGGTATCTCCGGTTGTTGCGATATATTTTCTGGTATAATCATATCTCTTGTCAGTCCTATCTTTACAACTTGTATTACTGGTTTTATCTCATCATATAATATCTCTGCTGGTGCAGTATAACACTTTATATAAAATAAATTTCCTTTTGTTATTCTTTTATAGGTAGTGAATATCTTATATAATTCCTCCATAGCTGTTAGCTCTTCTCCGTCTTGGGTGTATATGGTATTTAGTAGTCCATAGTCAAAACAAGTTTTAACTAGGCTTGGGTTAGTTTTGGGTAGTGCTATCAGTTTATTGTAGCCTTGTAATTTTTGGGTTATATAATTGGTATTTGGTTCTTTGATATCTGTAGCTCTGGGGTTATGGTTTAGAAAGGTTTGGACTCTGTATATATTTTCTATATATTTTTGGGCTGTGTAGTTGTATATTTTCTTGTCTTGGTTTAGGCTGTCTCGGTATGTGTTAACTTGTGGGGGTATGAATAAATGGTCTTTTTGTGTTTTTTGGGTAAATGGTTTTTCAAATATTTTATTCATATTTGCATTTTGGTATCTTGGCCTATTAACTCCTTTGCTTGTACCTGCAGAAGTAGATTGATAAATGTTATGGGTTTTATGGAGTATCCCAACGTCTCCTTCTAGCTCTGGATTTTTAATGTCTTCCGATCGACATAGCTCTGCACACTGCTGAGTTAGCTGATTTGTAGCTATAGACTTCAGTTTACCTTCATTAGTCTTTAGCTTTTCTATCTCATTACCCATACTGTCCACTTTCATAGAAAGCATAGTTAGGGTGTTGAGTATTTTTTCTAGAGTATCTTCCTCTACTATATCAGTCTGTGTAGCTTTGTCTTGATATGTAATCTGCAATAACATTTTTGTTAGTACTGATCACTTCAATTGTAAATGTGAAATTTAATATATTTAAAACTAGTCTTCGAATCTCTTTTGTTGTAACTGAATTTTGTATTTTCTTTGTTAGCCACCAGCGTACCTGTGTATTATCTGTTCTTACAATAAATTTGTTATATACAATATATGGCTCGAATGCTAATAAACATTTATATAATGAACATAATTCTTTCCTATTTATTTCCCATTTTATTTCTGTCTCGTTGAACGTACCTGAGTAATATCTACAATGATGTTTTATTTTTTCTGCTTCATATCGATATTTAAGTACTCCTCCGTAACTATATTCACTTGCATCTGCTTCTACTATATATATAAATTTTCTATTTTCATCTGGAAACTGTAATTTTGGTAATTCTCTACAAAGTAATTTTATTTTTTGAACTTGTTTTTTATCTTTTTCATCATAATTATATTCTATATCCTTTTTTAATTTTTTCTGTAGTGGTTTTAAAGTTTCTGCTAATTTTGGAATATATTCTCTTACTTGATTTACTAATCCTAAAAATGATTGTAATTTCTTTTTTGTATCTAATTCTTCTTTTGAATTTATTATTTTTTGTACTATATGTTGTTGCATTTTTACTCCACTTTTATCTATTTGTATTCCTAAAAATTCTATCTGGTTTTTCATAATTTCAGCTTTCTTTTTGCTTAGACTTATTCCTGATTTTTCGATTATATATGTGAATTGTTCTAATAATTTTAAATGTTCTTCTTTGGTTTTTGTATATAATAATATATCATCTATGTATACTATACAATTAGATAATTGTTTAAAATAATTATCCATAAAATGTTGATATCTACCTGGTGCATTTTTATATCCAAATGGTAACACATTCCATTCATAAAATCCTTGTGGTACCGTAAATGCGGTTAATTCTTTAGATTCTTCTTCTAGCTTTAGGTGGTAAAATCCTGACTTACAATCAAATTTGCTAAAATAATTATATCCTTGGATTTGTCTTATTTTTAATATCTTATTTGGTATCGGATAATTATATGTTATAGTTTTTGCATTTAAATTTCTATAATCAATAACCATTCTACTTTTTCCTCTTTTTTGTTCACTATGTTTATTTACTATAAATGCTGGACTATTATGTTTACTATTACTTTTTTGTATATATTGTTTTTCTAGTAATTCTTCTATGTGCATTTTAAATTCTTTTAAATCATCAAAATTATATGTTAATGGTTTTTGTGTTATTATGCTATTCTTATCTATTAATTCTATTTTTATAGTAGTTTTGTGTTTTTCCCATCCTTTTAATGGATCTTCACTATATAATTTTTCTAATTTTTTCTGAATTATTTCTATTTTATTTATTGAAAATATAGTTATTTCTGTTTTATTTATCGAAAATACTACTAGTTCTACTGTATCTTCAGTATTAGTTATATTTTCTAACTTTTGTGTAATTTTTTCACTTCCTTTTATCCAATCAGTTTTCTTTCTTATTTTATTATTAACTCTTTTTGCTCTTACTTTTTGTTTGCATGGTGTTGTAAACCACCAGTCTGTTTTGGTTATTATATGTGGGTATAATTTATCTAAAAATGGCATTCCTAAAAGTATATCTTTTGATGTTAATTCATAATTATAAATTTCTTCTATTGTTAATATCTTATCCCATACTTGCATTTTTACATTCCTAGCTTTATAAGTAATTAAGCTTCCTTCATTATTAAATCCTTTAACTATTATTGGTGTTTTTAGTTTATCCCATTTGCTTTCTGGTAAGCAATTATATCTACATAAATTAGCTTCTGCTCCTGTATCTATCATAGGCGTATAATATCTACTGTAATATCCTTCTACTACTATCTTCATTAATACATGTATCTTCATTTCATGTTAAGGCTCTTTTTAAGAGTAACTTTTCTTTGTTATATGTTAAGGTTAATTGTGTATGTTCTATATTATATGGTTTTACTTGTTCTAACCATTTTATCCCTAATATTATATCTGCTTTCTGCATTTCTTCCTTTACTTCGAATTCTATTTGTATTTTTCTAACTCCTAATATTATTTCTTTTTCTGCTATATTCTTATTATTTATTAAACTTCTTGGTAGATCTGGGCATATATCATTGTCAGTTTTTATTTCTTCACTTTTTACTAGATATTTTGCTATATGATTTTCTTCTTGTCCTGTATTCAAAAGTATTAAATATTCTTTTTCATTTATTTTTCCCGTTATGTAATATTGGTTTAAATTATTTATTGAATTTGTTTCATAACTTGTTCTTTTTGATGAGCTTGATGATTTTGGCTTTTCGTTAGCTATTCTTTTCGTTGTACTAATTCTATCATTTACTATTTCTAAATTTTCTTCTGTATCTATGTCTCTATAGGTATAATCATTATAATCTATTGTTTTTACTATTTGTTCGAATGGGCTTTCTATTTGTATTTTGTTAATCTTATTTTTTCCTGTTATTTTATGTTTTGTTGTTAATACATATAGATTTTTACATCTTGCTGTAAATATTTTACTTCCTGGGGTTAATTCTATTCCTGATATTTTCCAATATAATACTAATGATTTATCTATATTCCTATCTGTTACTGCTACTGAATAATTTGCACTTATTATAAATTTAAATTTTTGGTATATTAGATTTCCTTTTACGGCAGTTATTATGCTTTTTTCTATAGGTTTTATAATCCTATCGTCTGCTAAATATAACTCTATTGGTGTATCTATTCCTTCTCTAAAACATGCTTTTATTAATATCTCTGTACCTCCAAGGTGTACATATTTTATTGGATCTCCTTTACTTTTTATATCATTTATTTCTTTATTAATTATTCTTTTTGTTACCAGTGGTATACTAGCTTTTCCTTTTGCATATCTACAGTCTATAACATGTTCTTTTTGACATACTACATAATATTCATCCTTTTTCCTAGTAAAAATATTTTTTATTGTTGGTATTTTTAATATTTTTTCTACACTTAGATCTAATTCTTTTCCTTTTATTTCATCAAATATATTACTGTCAAATATTATCTTTTGTTCTGTTCCTTCATCATTTAAATATTCTTCCTTTGTTATTATTTTTATATCTTCTTCAGTCATTTGATTCACCTATTTCGCTATCTATTTCATTATCTGTTTCGTTTTCTGAAATTTCATATATACTATCTTCACTTTCTAATTCATAATCTATGTAATCTATCTGCATATATTCGGTATTTTCTATTTTTATTTCTGATATTTGTTTATTTTTTGGATTTTTAGGTAATTTACAATCTCTAGCTAAATGTCCTAACTTTCCACAATTATAACAAGTACATTCTTTTATAGATTTCTTCTTTCTATATGGTCTTTTATGTTTATAATTTTTTACATAATACCTTTTTCTTGGTTTCTTATATTTATATTTTGATTTTTTATATTTCTTGTATTTTTTATGTCTTTTTCTTTTCTTATAATATCTTTCTTCGCATCCAAATTGGGGTGCTATTTTATTTTTGCAACAGGCTAAATTTCTTATTAATGTTTTTTCCATTTTTAATTCTTCTCTATATTTTTCACATAAGTTTCTATACCATTGTTGTAAATATTTTATTCTTGCTCCTAACGTATCTACTATTTTTGCTTCTTCCCAACTTTTTATTATTTTCGAACTAAATGGCTCGGGTAATTTATTAAAATATAATTTTCTTATTTCTTTACTTTCTTCTATACTATATGCTCCTTTGTAATAATATTCTTTAAATGCGCAAGTATATTCATCTATGTAACACATATTACATATTGCTAATTTTAACATTAAATTTCTATTTGTATCTTTTTCTTCATTTTGTTCTTCTTCGATTGTTGTTGTACTTCCAAATTCATCTTTTATAGCTGTTTCATATTTTTTTAATAATTCTATAGGTGTTAGTTTAGTTGTTGTCGATGATGTTCCTTCTATAGGTTTATTAGTTCTTAATACTTTTTTGCTATTTTCAGTTAAATTTGTAAACCATAGTTTTACTGATCCTATTAGTGTTTTTTCTATATATTCCGGTGCATCTGTTATATTTATATTATTATCTAATAATTGTTTTGTCATATATCCTATCCATAATTGTATTATTTTTTCTGTATCTATTACACAGTCTAGATCTAAAAAGTTATAATTTTTATTCACTATTTGTTTTGGTTTCCATTTATCATATTCATTATATTTTTTAAACTTATTCTTATAATATATAGGTTTTCTTATTTCTGTTGTTATAATACCTTTAGGTATTATATTTTCATTTTCTTTTTTGTCAAGAGTATTTATTTCTTGGGTATCTTCTAAGTTTTCCTCATTAATTTCTTTTTCATTGATTTCTAAATTTTTCATATTCGTTAATATTTCTGTATATGTTTCACTATCTTCGGATTCATAATTATCTGTTTCTTCAATATCTATATTATTTATTTCTAATTCTTCATTTTTTATTTCTAATTTTTCCTTAAATTGATTTATCTCATTTAGTAATTTTTGTTCTCTATCTTTTTCTTCTTTTTCTTTTTGTCTTTGTTCATACAGTTCTTTTAACATTTGTAATTCTTTTTCTAATTCAGCAATTCTACTATTTTTGGTTTCTTCTATTTTTCGTATTTCTTCCGTAGTTTGTTGTTTTATTTTTTCTATTTCCTTTTTCCTATCTATCTCTTCATTTTCTTTTTCTATTCTTACCATTGCTGTTAATTTATCTTCTAATTTTAATTCTTCTTTTTCTAACATTAAATATAAATGTTCACCTATTTTCTTATATCTTCGTCCTAGATTAGAAAATACTATTTTTATTTTTTATCCTTCGTAATTTTCATATATTTTTTCATCTATTATAAATTCTTCTTTATTCATTTTATTGTGAATAGGTCATGTTGATATACATATTCTAAACTATCTATTTGTGATTCTAATTTTGATATTTCATCTTTTTGCGTGTCTATTGAATTTTTACTAACTCCGGCAAATATATTATAATGTAGTCTTTCTATTCTTATTTTTAATTCTTTTCGCTTTTCAGAGATAATTTGTTTTAATTCTTTATATTGTTGTACTTTATTCATTTTAAATTATATTTATAATATTTCGGTGGATATCTAAATCTAATTTTATCATAATTAGGTGGCATATGTTTCATTCTTCTAGATTTTAAATGTGTTATTAATTTTGATTCAATACTAGATATTAATGTAATTAAGTAGGCTAATTTTTGTGGATTTTCTTTTGTTTTATTTAGACTTATATATTCTAAATAATTACTAATTAATGATTCTTTAATTTTTCTAAAAGCTTCTCTATTTTTAAATGGTCTTCGCATAATTAATTTTCTATTTTTGTAGGTAAATATTTTAACTCTAACTCTAATTTTAACTCTAACTCTAACATTTATATCTCTTCAGTACGTTTTAAATTGCTGAGCTCTGATACCATTTGGAGGGGGGTGCGCGGATTAGGTAGATTAAATAGATTCACTAGGTAAAACAAAATATCCACGCACTAATAAAAATAGATTCACTAGAAACCATCAGTGACTTTGACCAATATACGTACTATTCCAGTTTGGAGCCTAAATAATAATTTTTTTCATCCAAAATTTTAAAGGACCATATAAAAATTAAAAAAAATAAAACAAACAAGTGTTTGCCTTGTCCATTAAAAGTTAAAGTCGTCAATGTTAGGATATACTATATACTATACGATTTTGATGTAGTATTATTTACTAAATGATTATTTATTTATTCAGTTCAATAAATCGTTACTTTAAATCCATCATTGTCATATATGTGTCCTCAACTTATATAGTAGATGTTTGGTGTTTAGAGTTAGCTTATACAAAGAAGATTTGATCATCGGTTCTTATAAGTTAAAGTTATATCACAATCGTAGATGAAAATTTGGACAAATCATCAGAATGATTGTATCACGAGATTAAATGTAATTTATCTTGATTATGAGAACGGTGTAGTTCTAACTTCTCGTGCTAGTGCATTTTGTATGTATTGAACGGGATCAAGTAGAGATAGTTGTTTTGGATTGACTGATAAAAATATATTCTCTAAACTGTTAAATGTACTTATATTCTTAATCATAATATAACTATTATGATTTGCATATATTATTTATCATTTTGATTAATTAAAAGGTGAGATTCTGAGATGGGTCAATATTCCTGATAGATTAGATGATAATAATATATATTGGTGAACTAATAAGTTAGTTGATGGAATCCATGTCTAGGTATAGAGATTGATGATACGTTTTTTATGAGAAGCTTATAAGTTTTCATGTGTAAATCCAACCGATAGATTTATGAATCCTACATATGAAAAAAGTTAAGCATTGCTTTAAAGAAAATTAATCATTTTATTAAATTCATCAGTAATTTAATTTATAGATTAGTATCTATAATCTTAACATGGAGAATTATATAAGTATTTAATGAAAAATTATGAAATAAAAACATAGGAGCGCAATTACGAATTTTTAGTAGAATAATTTATAATTTATTATGATAAGAATGATTCAAATTGATATTTTGAAATATTTCCATAATAAGGATCCTAAATAATTAATTTTGTGGTCCCTACAGTGCCCATATTATACTAGAACGCGGAATCCTATTTTCTATGGAAAAAGAAAAAGTCATCGCTTATCCTTGATCAAATAGAAACAGGCGTGTGTTTTCATGTCCTCCTTACACTGGGAGAGTATTTCTATGAATCGGGATTTACCTAGCCTAGAAAAAACAACAAAGACAATAGAAAGAATAAAGTATTCTATTCAATACTTGCCTATCCGAGTATTGAGAGAGTTCGGCACAAATTTAAAAACAGATTTGCTTCAAGAGATTCAAAAACAGATTTGCTTCAAACTATTTGCTCACGCTTCAAAAGGTATTTCTGAATATTTTTAAGTATTCTTTGCATGAACGATATGTTTTTACTGGTTATCTATATTACATGCAAGTGATCATGTCTATTTGCTTTCGCTGTGCCTGGTTTTCCAACAATTGACATCATGAGTTCTTCTCAAAACTGAAAACTACATTGTTTTTGTGTGGAATGACTCTTTTCATTGAAATTTCTCTTATTGACTCATGGATATCAATTTTTTAGATATTGATATGTGATAAGAATTGTCTAGAGGAATATTTTGAAACCTAAATCATGAAATCAATTTTTATTCGTGGCCTAAATTTTTTTTTGAGTGGCAACATAATGTTAATAAAATAAAAAGGTGAAAAAGTTTTTCAATTGATTTTCTTGATCATGTTAAGAAAGGATTTTCTTGCCAATGGTTCGTACTGTATGGTGGTTTCACGTGAGGATGGACAACAACAGTGATTATTTTTTCATAATGTTATTTCTCTAAAAAGGAATACTTGATTTTTAATTAGCAGACCAATATTAAAAACTTTTCAATAAAAAGGAAAATTTACCGTTGGGCTTAGTTTTTCATCACGTGAGTTGCCTGCCAGCAACCATGAATTGAAAAATTTTCAATAGAAAGAAAAAAAATCTATAGGGTATAGTTTTCTCTTTTCACGTGAGAATGGTGAAGGAAGCTACCTCTTCTGCCTAATTATGATTGAATTTTCTTTATACCCTTTATTATCTCCACACACACATATATATTAGATGGAGGGCGTCTGCGCTCAGCACGGGCTCAATATAATGTGCAAGGGAGAATCGTCCTTTTTTCCCTGGAATTTCTATGTGATCTGATCTTTGAAAGCCCTTATCAACATTTATTAGTTTAATTGGAGGGCTTGGTCTTGGTTCCATCTTTGATGTTTGCCTGTCAGATGTATCACCCTGGCAGGTTCTGTTGCCATATAGTTGTTGGTGATCACTGTTTCATGTGCTGCTGCAACCTTTCTTGATATCTCTACAATGATTGTATATCCGTGTTAGCACTGGACATAAATTGTGCTCTATAGGACACAACCCATTACTCTATTTTTTCATACCAAGTTTATCTTCTGCAAGTCCTAAAATTTTCACATAAATGCACACAATTGAGAAGTTGCTACAAAATAGTCAGTTTCATGCCCCAAGACATATTGACTGAAGTTTTTTTTCTTTGAGAGTCAATCAAAGTCATCTCTTAAATAGCTTTCTTCTTCAAATAGCTTAATGAGTACATATAAATTTAGTTACAAATATCGACATAGTGTTGTGTGAAACAATCAACATACCTCAGTGATACTCTCGCCAAGAAGGTGGTAACATGATATTTATTTCTATGATATCAGGATGCCTTAGTAGCCAAAGAAGCTTGATTTCTCTTAAAATCCTAATGGCATCACAGACATACTCAATCACGTTATTAATCTTCTTGATAACAACTCTTTCTCCAATTTTGGTATCAATAGCAGAAGCCACAACTCCATAGCTACCTGATACGAGAAAAACAATGAAAACACGAAACAACTCAAAAACAGTCCACTAATCTTAAGGATTTGAGGACTAAGATGGAGACCACTCTCGGATTCACTACAACAACAATACGAGATAACAACGGTGCATTTGACACCAAAAACAGCAGCAACACAATGATAACAAAATGAACACAATGAGAACAAATTTCAGATTCAAGAAGGACACAAAACAGTCCACTATGAATCTACAAAGTGCAATAAGATAAAGATAGATAGATAGACCAAATGAGGGAATAATATTAACAACTCAAGAATTGTTACACCCTTTGACCTTTAATACTACACACAACACTAACCTATCTCCTATGTAGGCACAAGAAGGATCTCGATCTCCCAAGGACCAACGTTTCCAAGCTTGAATCCAGCACGAGTGATTCCACACTCAAGTTGATTTCCCTAGTTATAATTTCAGATTTGTGCCTCAAGGAGAGAGGACTTATCTTTCAATGTTATACAACATTCATCATTATCAAAATCTAATGAATGAATCCCTAGAAGGTTGTATTTATAGTGTATTGCAAGAATAGTGTGAAATGTCCAAAATGACCCCTTAGTCAAAGTCTTCAAGTGGGCTCCCTTGGAGTGCATTGTATGGACTGATTTTATAGCCTAGTTAGGCCTTTCTTTGCACTTCACGTGTACACTCCAAGTCTTGGGTTCATTTACTCCTGCACTCACCCACCTCTGTAGTCGTACCCGTATCATCCTTCCCTTCTTGAAAAGGATTTGACCTCGAATCCGTACCTTGTAAAATTAAGATAAAACAAACAAGCACACATTCTCATGACATGAACGGTTAGGGTTAACAAAAGTAACACATCACATGCCATGCCAAGGTAGGACAAACTTGAAGTATACCCACGGGTCCTTTGTGTTGAACATGGAAATCTTAGTATAAATGGCACAAAGGAATAGGTCATCATCAACAAAAAGAGACAAGGAAGAACCTTGCCTTCTTTTATTAGCACCCATGAGCAAACATTGCTTATCGTCTTGACCAAGCATTAAGTAGGAAGTGTAGAAATTCCCACATTCCTGGAGGGTGTTGGGGTCAAATGGGAGAAGTAGCCAAGGGTCTAAGCCGAGGTTAGCCCTTCCTTCTCCTAGAATGTCACTCCCACAACCATGTATGACATTTGCCTTTAAGAGAAGACTAACATTCAAGAATAGAGAGACACGACCTAGAAATCCTACCTTAGAAAGACATATGCCATCATTTACAACATTTCCATACACATGATCTCTATGAACAAAACTACTAGCAAGGTTTTTACCACACAATATGTTCAAAGAGTCACGTGCGCCATCAAGATCAACTCTATAAACACCATCACTAACTTGAGATTTTTTAAGCACTCCACACATATGCTCAAGTAGTGGAATACATTCATGAGTAAGTTGATCTCCATTCACATCCTCACTAGTTGTTGGCAACTCACATACCAACATAGAATCACCTTGGTTCACACAAGGGTCAACTAGTGTGTGAGTAATCTTGTCAATTGGTAATAGAATCTTGTTCAAGTTATAATGGCTAGCACTAGATGGACATAAATAATTCTTACAAGAAGAATCAATTTCGTCATCTAAAGGATTAATTAGTGCTTGCGTACTTACAACAAGAGTTTGGTCCTCACGTAACCTAACATCACCAAGAGTATCACCATAGGGAGACTCAAATACCTCTACTCTAGGTAAATCCACAACTACATCCAATTGGCCACTACTAGCCACAACACAACGTTCTAAGTTCATAGAAGTGTAGGGAATAGTGTTTTTACCTCGTAGCTCACATGAGCTATGGCCTTCCTCTTGATGTGTGTTCGGGTAGCCCACTTGCTCCCTTTGACCTATCATACGATCCAACCTTTCATTTTTCATAACTAGGTATCGGGACATAGTGTCAAGGTAGGCTAAAATGACATTGGTGGCATTGTTGTCAATGGGTTGAGAGGTGGAAGCCGCGGATTTTCTTGTAATTGTACCTAAAAAAAAAGAAAGAAAAGAACACTTACAAAACAAAACACAAGTTAGTTTGAAACAACCTCATCAAGTTAGTTTGAAACAACCTCATCACACTCTCACACACTTGATCGTCTCACACTTGGTTTCACAAGTGTTGAAAGGCGGCTTGTACTTCGTGAGTGATTGAGGGTCGAGTCTACTCTTGCCCGGAATAGATTTTCGTTTGAGTTGACTCAAGCAAAATTTGTTACGGACTTGAACCAACAAGATACAACGATTTCACAAAAGAGAAAAGTACACAACAAATGCGTAACACGAATGAACGAACACAAAAACTAACAATCAATTAGTAGATAAGTACTAGTTTGTCAATTAGTATTGGAACCAATGAAATTGAAACTAAGAAACAACAAATAGAAACTAAGAAATCTAAAATTTGATCTTAAATATGTTGCATGAACAGTAAAACATGATGATGTGGCAGCCACGTATTGGTCTCGGTTGTACATAACTTTTGTTGTCCAATTTCAAGTCTTGGTCAATTTTTCAATTTGAACTTTGGTGGAACTTGTTCAATAGAGGGAAACACAAAGTAGTCTTTAGAGCTTCTTTTTCAATTAAAATTTCAAGACTCAAAGTTTTGCACTAGACTTGTACTCCTCTTTAAAACATGGATCCTTGTTTTATGGGAAAGTGGTTGAGATGTGATTGACTTGTTGGTGAGTGATGGTAAGTCTTTCAAGACTAACAAAGTTCTCACACTTTTTTATTCACCTTTTTGGATATAACTTTCACTTTATTTTAAGAAGGTATGAAGGTTTGGAAGAACATCAAGAACACTTCAACAATCACCAAGAAAATCAACAACAATCTCCCCAGAACAACAACAAGGTCAACTACAAACTTCCAACAAACGGTCAAGTCCTTTAGTGTGGTGTTTTGGTCTTAACAAGGGGTGAAAATTATGATGAACAGTAAGAATACAACAACTTTTCAAGAATAATAACAACACCAACAACGTCCAGCCCAAGTCCACAAGAAAGGTCACCGCACGGCCAAGAACAACAACATCACTACACGACCATTAACTTGTCACAACAACAATCTCAACAATTCAAGCTCAACTCAAGATGTAGGCTCAATGTGTGAGTGATGAAAAAAAAAACACTTAGAGACAACAAAGACAAGTAACAATCTCGGCCAAGACACAACAAAAACACAATTTTCGGGCAAGAACACAAAATGGACAGATTGCTTTCTTTTCTGGAATTTTCAGTTTTCAACTTTTTTTTTTTTTGTAGTTTTCAAGTCTCAAGACCAAGATTGATCTTGTTAGAACAAAATCAACGATGGCTTTGATACCTAATGATATGGGAAAAATAATGGAAACACGAAACAACTCCAAAATAGTCCACTAATCTCCAAAATAGTCCACTAATCTTAAGGATTTAAGGACTAAGATGGAGACCACTCTCGGATTCATTACAACAACAACAATACGAGATAACGGTGCATTTGACACCAAAAACAACAGCAACACAATGATAACAAGATGAACACAATGAGAACAAATTTTGGATTCAAGAAGGACACAAAATAGTCCACTATAAATCTACAAAGTGCAATAAGATAAAGATAGATAGATAGACCAAATGAGGGAATAATATTAACAACCCAAGAATTGTTACAGCCCTGGACCTTTAATACTACACACAACACTAACCTATCTCCTACGTAGGCATAAGAGGGATCTCAATCTCCCAAGGACCAACGTTTCCAAATTTGAATCCAACACAAGTGATTCCACACCAAGTTGATTTTCCTAGTTACAATTTCATATTTGTGCCTCAAGGAGAGAGGGCTTGTCTTTCATGTTATACAACATTCATCATCATCAAAATCTAATGAATGAATCCCTAGAAGGTTGTATTTATAGTATATTACAAGAATAGTGTGAAATGTCCAAAATGACCCCTTAGTCAAAGTCTTCAAGTGGGCTCCCTTGGAGTGCATTTTATGGACTGATTTTGGAGCCTAGTTATCACTACCCTTGCCGATAACTTCCTAAATTTGGTATTTATTTGCCTCTCCATATTCTGTGAAGAACTCTGCCTCTTATGAGTTCTGGACGACAATATTCAAGTCAAAACAAATGTGACTAGATATCTTTTATTAAGAATGAAAAAAGAAATCCCCTTATGCCATAGAGCAACAATCTGCATAATTGTCTAACACTACTTTTTGTTCTAGGAAATGAACATACAATAATATAGCAAAAATATAAATATCATGAAACTGATGCTCAAAACATGATCCTCATTTGACAAAACAAATACGGTAGGCGTCAATAAAATCTAGCAGATATAAGGTTATATAAAACACTGGTAATTTATAGCAAAAACTTCATTATTCCTCAGATTAATCAATTAGGGAGATAACAAAAACTACAATCTAACACACATATCTTTTGTTTGCCTCCAAAACAAAGCTTATAGCAATAATAAGCAGGGCTTTTAGAGCAACCAAAATACAAGATAGGTATAGGAAAGAAAGAAATTTCAGATTTTTGTTTTCTTAATAAACTGGAAATTACCCTAGCCTACAATATCTATTTCATTAGATCCAAATTAGTAAAGTTTGCAACTTCAAACTTTAATTTTCCTCATCCTTGTTTAGCAATATTTTCTACAAATATCAACCAAATTCTGAAGTTGGAAACAAATTTTATTTATACATACACAACAAACAAACATCAACAAGATTAGTCAAACTTAATAAACTTCATGCAACATCCAAAAAGAAAAAAAGAGAAGATGAAAAGTCAATAAATAGCCAAAAAAGAAATAAAATTCAAACCTTTTTATAAGGATCCATGTGATAATTAGAAGCAAATGAAAAAGGAAAATCAACCTTTTTAGGAACTTTAATAAGATTAAGACCAAATATATCAAAGTCTTCAATAATGATAAGTTTTTGACTATCTTTTGCTTCTTTATCTGAAATCTTAATGGGGTTTACAAGATTATTCAAGATTGGCTCAGTAGTTGTTGAAGCACCGGCAAACACAACTTGTTCTTGGATGTAAGGAATGAGAATAGACAGTGAATGGATGAAGCGGTGGAGTAGTAGCTAGAAGAGTAAAAACGATGAAAGGGATGAGAATATACTGAGAGAATTGATGAGACAGTGGGGTATTAGTTGTAGACTTAAAAGCTTAAAAGACAGAATATCCTTCAATGCCTAGCAGTCATGTTGAAGAGGTGTATGGTTATTGTCCTTTATCATATAGTAGAATATATATGAAGCTTTATAAATTAAGAATTCAATAATTGATAAATGATTATCATTAAGATTGTTTGTTTATTTAAAATTATTTGAAATTCTTAAAATTTTATATATGTGAGATTATAATACCTGAATTGAGAGTTATGATTAATAAATAGAATCTACGAAAGTAGTCTATTTATTTGAGTCATTGAAATTAGATCAATGTACTATGTATAAATTTTTCTGAATAAGGGTACATGAGAAGAGATATTAAATATTTTCACCCAAAAGGAGAAAACGTGATATCTTAAACTCTCGGGTATTTTTTGAAAGGAAAACTTATTTGGTAAAGAGGGTTCATCCCCATAATTACCAAGATTAAATATTAATTAAGTATTAAGTTTATGTGCTGGTTTAGACCTTCCTCCCTATTGAATGAATTTCGCACAAGTTATTATGTATTTAATCGCTAGTTTGATAATTTGTATTAACTCTTCTAAACCGAGTAATATATGATTGGATCAATGTAGCTAGAGTAGGGTTTTACTTAAACTAATAGTATACTCTTCATCTGAGTTAGGTCTATAAAAGTTTATGAAGTGAATAATCGATTATTATATATGTATATTGCATGAGTTGTTCTCCAATCCCATCGATTGAATATTTGAGATGCATGAATATATATGTATATGATGAGTTCGAATTTAATCGTTCTATGTTTATATGACTGTTATTGATCTATTGTAACATATTTCAATCTCAGATTCAATATGCCTCCTTTTACCTCCTTTAGCACTATTTTGAGTCAAAAGAAATTTGAGAGTTCATAATTTTGTTGAGAAAAAAATCTACTTCTAAGTCGAAAGGTGGAATGAAGAAGATAAAGACTCACAATGCTAAGAACGTTGTAGCTTTAACTAGCGATGTGAAAAAGCTTAACAGCAAGTGTTTTCATTGCAAGATGTTAGTCCATTGGAAGACACATTATCGAGTTTTCCTAGCCAAGCAGAAAAACAAGCTAGATTGACTTACACTTGTCATTGAAACATGTTTAGCGATTGTTCTACCACATCATGGTATGTAGTTTTGGGACACTGGTCACATTTGCACTACTTTACAGTGGTTTCAAGAAATGTGCAAGTTGAATAAAGGTGAAGTTAATGTTCTTCAAGCTAACGGTTCAACAGATCCAACTTATCATTAGGAAATATTAGTATTTCATTCAGTAATGCTATATTTTTAATTTTAAAATATGCATTATATGCACCTGCTATTAAAAGAGATTTGATTTCAGTTTCTAAAGCTTTAAGATATGGTTATGGTGTTAATTTTTCTGATAATGATTGTGTTATTAGAATAAATATTTTATCTTTGCGGGTACATTTATTGGTGGTCTTTTTATAATTATTGTCTCACCTGAACAACAACAAACCATTGAGTTGAATATTATTAATCTTTTAAGTAAAAAAAAGTGTTTTTCTGAATTTAATAAGACTTATTTATGGCATTTACATCTATGTCGCATAAATTTAGACAGGATTTTAAGGTTGGTTCTGGATGGACCTTTAGGTTCATTAAAAATGGATGCTCTACCAACATGTGAATCCTATTTAAAAGGAAAAATAACTAAGAGACCTTTACCCTCAAAAGAAAACAGAGAAAATGATAAATTAGAGTTAATTCATTCTGACTTGTGTGGCCCAATGAATGTTTAAGTGGGAGGTGGTTATGAGTATTTTGTGACTTTTGTTGATGATTACTCAAAATATAGATACATTTATTTGTTGCGTCGTTATTCTGAATGCTTTGATAAATTCAAAGAGTTTAAGACAGAAATAGAGAAATAACATAAGAAATGTATCAAGTCCTTACGATCTGATCGTGGTGGTGAATATATCTCCAACGAGTTCATTAGTTACTTATCAGAATAAGGAATTATGTCTCAAATTATACACCTAGAACTCCACAACAAAATAGTGTAGCAGAAAGAAGAAACAAGAATCTTTTAGAAATGGTTAGATCTATAATGAGATACTTCAATTTGCCTTTTTCATTTTAGGGTTATGCACTAGAAACTACAAACAATATTCTAAACTTAGTTCCTTCCAAGTATATACATGTGACACCTATGAAACATTGGACTAGGCATAAACCTAGTCTGAAACAGATTCAGATTTGAGGATTTCCAGCACACGTGCTAAAAAGAAAGGCCAAAAAGTTGGAACCTATACCAGAAGTATGTGTTTTTATTTGTTACCCTAAAGGAACAAAAGGTGGTCTGTTCTACAATCCTACAAAACAGAAAGTTGTTGTAAGTATTGATGTTGGGTGTATTTATGCATGCTAATGTTGTTATTCTAGCCCATTTAGCCTTGTTTGAGGATGATTCATGTGCGTTACGTGTTAATAATGATATAAATATGTATCTTAGTATCCAAGTATGTTCTTACAATGTTAAATTGTATTTTCACACGAGTTTAGGTTCAATTTGAGCATTTAAAGTCTAGACGAGAAAACTAGTGTTCTAACTTGAGTTACTAGTTCATTGTGTTATTTTGAGATTTAATTTGGGTGTGTAATGTTATAGGTGGATTGGTGAGATGATTATGATGATATATAAAGAATTTACAAACCTCAAATCAAGTGGAAACATTATACAAAAGCTTGGAGTAGACCGACGAAAGCATAAGACCACATGAGGAGAATATGATGCCTGGGAGTATGTCACTGCGATAGGGTGCTAATAGCGATGGAGGGAATGGCGCGTCGTGATAATGGTCCAATCTGTAATTGTCACTTCCAAAAACTCAAACACGATTACACTGAGTCGCAGGCTTATAGCGATGAATATCCTAACGTGATTCGATGATGATCAAAAGCGGGAAAATTGTGCCCAACTGTAAAAGGACAGTATGGAAACCTAATCCTACGTGGTTTATGATTGGTCTCCTATAAATATAATGTGTTAAAACCCATTTTGGACATCTTGGAACATCTAAATCGGCTTGGACAACATTGGAGGCTACCGTAACTTTATTTTTAGGTTTTTTTTATTCTTTAATTTAGTTTCTTTATGGTTTTAATCATTCATACAATTATTTGAATGTTGATTATGGTTATGGGTGGCTAAAAACTCTTTTTCCGGGGTTAAAGCCAAGAACATTACTACTATTATTTTGAATTAATTTCATTTGATTTTCTTATCATTATTGGTTTTTTATTTATTCTTGTTTTAACTATTTGAGGATTGACCACCCTTAGAATACATCTATTGTCACCCTTGTGATCTCGGGAGAGGAAATAGAGAGATAGAACATGGGAATAAATAAAGTATGGTTTGTATTCTTTTATAAAATAAGGAGTGCAAATTAGCGTTTAGGACAAGGATGTACCTAGAAACCTTACTTGATTCATATGTAGAATAATAACTTAAAGAACTGAATTGGACTATTACATCCCCGCTAAACGATGTAGTTATAATATTCAAGTTAGGTAAACGATTAGAGGTTGGGAGACCATGATCATGCAATTAACACTACGAATCAAAAACCAAGATAAATAAGTTAACGACTGAAGTTCAATAACATAGTATGATTGTTCTAAGTGCTTTAACCCTGGGATTTTCTCCTATTGGTTGTCTCAAGACCTTTATTTTACGCATTGCTTACTTTATTTTAGTTTACACATATACAAAACTATATTTTGGTTACTTTATCTAAATTGTGAGCTGAAATTAAATAGTTGTTAGAACAAGTCATTGTGGTATCGATATATGGCTTTCTTGAAGACCACTATATTACTTGGTAGACCACGTACAGTTGCATGTGCGCTGTCAAGTTTTTGGCATCGTTGCCGGGGACTTGTAATTTGACATCTGTTTTATTCTTAGTTTTACTTTTAGATTTCTTTGGTGTTTTTACTCTTGGTCCTGATTTTGTATTTGTAGGAAACAACTTTATAAAGTAGTAAGCTGGCAAGGGATCAGGATTTGGTTGAACTAAGCTCCAAACCTGAGCAACTGTTCCATCAACGCAGGAGAAAAGCAATCCATCTCCCTCGAATTTTGGAAATCAACGAAGATCAAGGAAATCCTGCTCCAATGGCTGAAGAACAAGCGGCCCACAGGACAGTTAGAGAAGTAACAATCCCACTTCCAATAAATTTGACCTCCCTATTTCAGAAATCGGCAGCTGGAGGCAATTTTGAGCTCAAACAGAATATGGTAAAACTTCTGATTAGAAGTGGATAGTTCACAGGGCTTTCACATGATGATCCACAGGTCCACTTGCAAAATTTCCTTGAAATCAGTGACATATTCATTCCTACGGGGGTGAATGCAGATTATATAAGGATGAAGTTGTTCCTCTTTTCACTATTTGGAGAAGCAAAAAGTGGTTGAATGTGGAGTTGACAAATTCAATTACATCCTGGGATGACAAGGCTCGAAAATTCCTTATTCGATTTTTCCCGTCTGGCAAGACTACGAGACTTTGTAGTGAGATAATATGCTTTAAATAAAAGACAAACAAGAATCTTTATCATGCTTGGGAGAACTTCAAAGCTCCTTTTTAGAATTGTCCACACCATCAATAGTCCCATGAGGTACTTGCTCATACTTTTGTAGAGTCTCTTGACCACAATACAAAAATTTTGTTAGATTCAGCTACAGGTGGTCAAGCTCTTGAGATGACTTGTGATGAGTTGTACACTGTATTGAACCACATAGCTCAAAGGAATCTCGAGTGGCTCAGACTCTAGGAGCACTACAAAAAGAATTGCAGGGGTATTGGAGATTGACCAATTCACTGCTATATCCGCTCAAATCTCCGCATTGCAAAATCAATTAAGCAGTGTAAAGCTGGGAGTCGCATGACCTGCAACCACAATTAATGCAATCCAACAAGTTGCAGGTTGGTGTGAAGTGTGTGGTAATAGTGTACATTCAGCGGCTTTGTGTGCGGCCAATCCGGAATCAATAATGTTCATGGACAATGCTCAAAGCCTACAACATGAAGTAGCAGACTCAGCCACTGAATCAACAATGAAATGCCCAGCCGCAACAATTACAATAACCACAGTCAACTAGCAATGTGGAGGAGATGATGAAATAACTTTTAGATGGTCAAGCACAAATGACTGCGGACATGAAAAGTTAACAAGCGGATTTAAAGAATCAGCAAGCGGCCATAAGAAGCTTAGTGTTGTAGTTGGGGCAGTTACAAAAGACACTGAATACCAGGCCTCAAGTTGGTTTTCCAGAAAATACAGAAAATCCAAAACAAGTAATGGCAATCACTTTAAGAAGTGGTAAAGAGCTCAACAAAGAACCTCCAAAGGCAACTAAGAAGGTAAATTCAAGTTTAACACCCCCATAAGTATATGAAAAAGTTACTGAAAATTTGAGAAAGTTTGATTACTCAAGAAAAAATTGTTGCAAAAATGGAGAAACAGATGTCGCGACTTCCTTTTCCACACAAGCACATAAAAGTAAAGGCGAGCGCATATTTTAAGAAGTTCTTTGATATATTCAGAGAGCTTCACATTAACATACCTTTGTTAGATATTTTGCAGGGTATACCCAAGTACGCTAAGTACTTGAATGTGGTTGATAATAAGGTAAAGCTGTAGGATGTGGAGGCAATAAACTCATTGAGGAGTGTAGCTCTGTGGTGACACAAAAAATCCCTAAAAAACTGAAGGATCCAAGGAAGCTTACTGTTTTTAGTCAAATTGGGAGTAGTAAAGTGGTCAATGCACTGAGTAACTTAGGGGCAAGTGTCAACTTGATGCCCCTTTCCTTGTTAAATACTTTGGACTTGGGGAAGAATAGACCAAGCTCTGTGCTACTGCAATTGGCGAATGGGATCATTGATCACCTAGAAGGAATTATTAAGGATGTCCTCATAAAGGTTGGTAAATTTGTTATTCCTACTAACTTTATTATTTTGGATTTTCAGGCAGATGATCAGGTACCAATTATTTTTGGGCATTCATTCTTAGCAACTGGATGATCTTTGATTGATGTTAGAAAAGGTACGCTCACAATGAGGTTAGAGAATGAAAAGGCGATATTTAAAGTTTACAAATCACTTAACACACTATCCTACTACAAGAACTTGTGCATGATTACCGTAATTGAAGGGGACAAGTGTGGGGTGGTTAGTCCGTCAAAGACCTCTTCGGACTACCTCATTAAGCTGCCTAAGCCACAACCACCACAGCCCTACATAATGCAAATTTATGAGCCTGAAAAGGCTAAAGTTGAAAATTTTGTTATCCTTGAGAGTTCACATCCAAGAGGGGTGAAAAAAATAAGAAGATGGAGAAAAAGTGTGAGAAAAAAGAAGGAAAGATAACAATAAGTCATGGTTGGGTCGTGTCACGACACTAAATCAGGCACTGCTTGGGAGGCAACCCAAGTTAAGTAGGTATTTTTTTAGTTTTTACTTCACGTAGTTTTTGTTTTGTTGAGTCACAAGTACTGGAAAACCTGAGCTAAAAAATATGTCGGAGACTAAGTGTGGGGTTCTCGAATCTTCTTGATATATAAAGATGCTACTAGCTAGTTCTAAAGGCCTCAGGGAGTAAATCTATCTCTACTTTTAAGTATAATTTGGGGGCAAAGTAGATTTTTAAGTGTGGTTGGGGAAATTCCCATTATTTGGGTAAATTTAAAAAAATCATCTCAGGAATATGTGAGATGTTCTTGATGGTACAACAAGTTATTGCATGAGCAAGTGTTTTCTTCGTAAAAGCATGTTGGTTGAGTGAATTACTGCTTTTAAGACTCCTAGTCTCGTGATTATGACTCTTGTACTTCTTGGCTTAAAGTTGAATTCATGCTATTGTTTAGTTGAGTCTAAGATGATGTTACATGAGTTGAGCATGTGGTATGTGAGTGTGAGATATTGTATATTTCTTGTTGCATGTGATGTCTAGAACTTTCCTGGTGTGTGTGCAAAGCAAAATAAAGAGTGTGGGTTAGGGAGATGATATAGGCATTTCTTTGATAGCCTTGTTTTTACCTTCTATTTGACCTACCCCTTGTTCTTAATCCTAGTAAGCCCCATTAAGCTTTTAGCTTTTGCTTTGGCAGCCTTATAAGTAACCTAATCCCTTCTTTGATAGACTTTAATTTAATCCAAAGCTCCTAGGCATTTTAGTGTAAATTTAATTGAGTTAGGAGTGTGAAATTAATAAAGAAAGAGGTGAAATTGAAGCCCAAAGTTATAGTTATTTGTGTTCAAAAGAATTGTTATGTGTTGCGGTGGGGAGTTGAGTAATTAAAAGAATAAAAATTTATTCAAATTGAATGAGTTGTGCAAGAATCCTCCAACTTGAGTGTATGTAAATGCAGTTAATGATATGGGGTGAAAACAAAAGAATGAGGTACACAAAAGTGATGTATTTGGTTATTAGAGTTGAATTGAATGTATAAAGTGATACATTAAAGCACTTAGGGTAGATAGTCACTATTAAGCCAAAATAGTTCCTCCCCTCCCCTTAGCCTTCATTACAACCATTAAAGACCTATTTGATCCTAAGCTTCATCATTTTGATATTAGTGAAGTGCTACACTAAGGACAAACCTATGGTTCATTATGTGTAACTTGTGAATTATCTGTGAGAGTTAGCGTAACTTGATTTTTGTACCCATTATGTTATAAATTGTATTTATATAAGTGATTATGGGTAAATCTCTTATTGTGAGGGCACATGTTTGATGAATGTGGGTGATTTGTAATAATGTCTTGTATTGTGCAAATAGTATGAGTTTGCTACTTATGGAGTCAATTCTTGAGGCTAGGATGTTTTGAAGTAGGATTCTTGAGCTTTCAATTGTGTATGTAACATGCTTAGTGAAGAAACTTGCATTCCGTATAGTCATTGTAGTACTAGATTAAATGTCTTGCTTGTAGTATAAGTGTGGAGTCTCTTCAGATCATGATGCATATAGTTAAGGGTTTTTCGAAGACGAACAAGTCTTTAAGTGTGGGTTGGTGATGTTGGGTGTATTTATGCATGCCAGCGTTGCTATTCTAGCCTATTTGAGGATGATTCATGTGCGTTACGTGTTGATAATGATATAAATATGTATCTTAGTGTCCAAGTATGTGCTTACAATATTGGATGGTGTTTTCACACGAGTTTGGGTTCAATTTGAGCATTTAAAGTCTAGATGAGAAAACTAGTGTTCTAGCTTGAGTTATTAGTTCATCGTCGTGATTGTTGTGTTGTTTTGAGCTTTAATTTAGGGTGTGTAATGTTATAGGTGGATTGGTGAGATGATTATGATGATATATGAAGGATTTATAAGACTTAAATCAAGTGGAAACATCATACAAAATCTTAGAGTGGACCGACGAAAGCATAAGACCACATGAGGAGAATATGACGCCTGGGAGTATGTCACCGCGATAGGATGCTAATAGCGATGGAGGGAATGTCATGTCACAGCAATGGTCAAATCTATAATTTTCACTTCCAAAAAATTAATGCGATTACACCGCTTCGCAGACTTATAGAGATGGACACCCTAGTGTGACGCGATGATGATCAAAAGCGGGAAAATTATGCCCAACTGTAAAAGGACATCGTGAAAACCTAATCCTATGTGGTTTATGATTGGTCTCCTATAAATATAACGTGTTAAAACCTGTTTTGGACATCTTGGAACATCTAGATCGACTTGGACAACATTGGAGGCTACCACAACTTTATTTTTAGTTTTTTTCTTTCTTTAATTTAGTTTCTTTATGGTTTTAATCATTCAAACAATTATTTGAATATTGATTATGGCTATGAGTGGCTAAAAACTCCCTTTTACTACTATTGTTTTGAATTAATTTCGTTTGATTTGCTTATTATTATTGCTTTTTTATTCTTGTTTTAACTATTTTGAGGATTTATCACCCTTCGAATACATCTATTGTCATCCTTGTGATCTCGGGAGAGGGAATAGGGAGATAGAACATGGGAATAAACAAAGTATGATTTGTATTCTTTTATGAAATAAGGAGTGCAAATTAGAGTCTAGGACAGGGATGTACCTAGAAGCCTTACTTGATTCACACGTAGGATGATAGCTTAAAGAACTTAATTGGACTATTACATCCCCGCTCAACAATGTAGTTGTAATGTTAAAGTTAGGTAAACGGTTAGACGTCGGGAGACCATGATCATGAAATTAACCCTACGAATCATCAACCAAGATAAGCAAGTTAATGAATGAAGTTCAATAACATAGTATGATTGTTTGAAGTACTTCAACCCTGAGCTTTTCTCTTATTGATTGTCTCAAGACCTTTATTTTATTCATTGCTTACTTTATTTTAGTCTACACATATTCAAAACTATATTTTGGTTACTCTTGCATTAAATTAATCTAAACTATGAATTGAAATCAAATAGTTGTTAGAACAAGTCCCTGTGAGATCGATATTCGGCTTTCTTGAAGACCACTATATTACTTGGTAGACTAGGTACACTTGCGTGTGCGCTGTCAAGTATCAATGCCAAATTTCTACAAAATAATTTTATAACAAACCACAATCCTAGAAGTAAACTAGTTTTATGAAAATCAAGCAAAGAGGTAACAAGTCAACCTACAAACGTTAATGAAAACCAAATCCCAACTCCAGATGTCCGAGTTAACATACCATTGCATTTTAGTAGTTGGAGAGACATTAATAAACATACAGTTCCACAAGTACAAGTTCCTAAAAATCCAATGCATCCAAGTTGTGAGGGTGTACAAGAGGAAAAAGTCATTGATGTCCCAACACCGAAAGGTGATGAGGATAACATAGAGACTCAAAATCCAGAAAATGATGTAGGTCAACCATAAGGTCATAATAGTGTAGTTACCTTTATACCGACCCTTATAATTATAGTACCTCATTGTTCTAGGAGAGATATAATAAAACCATCTCGATATGTACTATTGGGAGATTCTTTTGATAAAATCCCCGAAGAAATAAATATTGAGCCCATGAATTACGATGAAGCACTATAGGATAAAGATGCAGATAAATGGATTATTGTTATGAAACCAAAAATTGAGTTCATGTACTCTAATAAAGTTTGAGATCTCTAAAATCCACTTGTAGATAGAGTGAAATCCATTCAATGCGAGTAGATCTATAAGAAAAAGAAAGGAGTAGACGAAAAAGTGCAAACTTACAAAGCTAGGCTTGTTGCAAAAAGGTTTACTCAGAAAGAAGGGATCGATTATGAGGAAATCTTTTTGTCAATATCCATGCTTAAGTCTATTAGAATTCTCTTATCCATTGCTTCTCATTATGACTATGAGATTTGACAAATAGATGTCAAGACAACTTTCCTTAATGGAAGGCTTGATAAGAGCATTTTTATTTGGCATCCAGATGGTTTCATTGAAAAGGGAGAGAACACATGTTGTGAAAGTTTAAGAGATAAATTTATGGATTAAAGAAAACTTCTATGGAATGAAACACTTGTTTTAACCATGCGGTTAAGACTTTTGGTTTTGAATAGTATCTTGATGAGTCTTGTGTGTACAAAAAGTGGAATGGGGATTAAGTGGTGTTTCTAGTTTTGTATATAGATGATATCTTGCTCATAGAAAATAATGTGGGAATTTTGAATTTAGTTAAGGAAGGGAATTTTGAATTTAGTTAAGGAATGGTTATTTAGTATTTTTTATATGAAAGATTTGGAGAAACTGCTCATAATCAAGGTTCTACGTAGTCCCAAGAAAAGGATGTTAGGCTTATCTCAAGATCTTTATATTGATACAATTCTTACCAGTTTTAGTATGCACGATTTAAAGAAAGGATTTCTTACTTTTAGATATATAATTTCTCTTTCTAAAGATCATTGTCCTAAGACAGATGAGGAGATAGAAAACATGAAGGCAGTTTCTTATGCATTAGTTGTGGAAGCCTTATATATGCGATGTTGTGCACTAGACTTGACATCTGTTTTGTCATAGGCATGGTTAGAAGATTTCAATCTAATACTGGAAGAGAACATTAGACAACAGTTAAGCATATAATCAAGTAGCAAAAAAGCAATAGGAATTGCATGCTAGTTTACCATTTGAATGAGTTAGTGCCTATAGGGTACACAGACTCAGATTTTCAGTTTGATAAGGACTCTAAAAAGTCAACCTCTAAAAATGTGTTTACATTAGGAGGTGCAACCGTTGTTTGGAGGGAGAATCAAGAAAACTTGTGTTACTGATTCCACCATAAAAGCAAAATATGTAGCAGTCTCTAAGGAGCTAAGGAGGCCATATGGCTCAGAACTTTCTCAAAGACTTAGCGGTTGTCCCTACGATAGAACCACCACTTACAATTTATTATGACAATAGTGTTGCGATTGTAAATTCAAAGGAACTATTAATCCATAAAAAGTCAAATCACATTGAGTGTAAACACCATTTGATTCTAGAAATAATGCAAATAAGAGATGTGGTGGTTGCGAAGATTGCATCAGAAAACAACCTAGCAGATTTTTTTACAAAAGTTTTATCGCAGAAGTCTTTTTAAAGGAATATAGAAGGATTGGATATTAGAGTTGTGGGTACATGGTTATAGGTCTAAGTGAGAGATTGTTAGGATTTACTATAAACCATGCAGTTTTGATTTTGTATTATTTATTAGTGATTATTTATTTATTCTATCAATATTTATTTATTTATTTATTCAGTTTAATAAATAGTTACATTAAATAGATCATTGTCATATGTGTGTCCTCAACTTATATAGTAGACGATTTGGTGTACAGAGTTTAGCTTATATCCAGATTATTAAATCATCAGTTCTTATAAGTTAAAGTTATAGCTCATAACCATAGATGGAAATTTGGACAAACCATAAGAATGATTGTAGCACTAGATTAAATGTATTTATCTTGATTACGAGAATAGTGTTGTTCTAACTTCTCATGCTACTGCATTTTATATGTACTGAATAGGACCGAGTAGAGATAGTTATTTTGGACTGAATAATAAAAATATATTCTTTAAACTATTAAATGTACTTATATTCTCAATCCTGATATAGCTATTATGATCTGTATATATTATTTATCATTTTAATTTATTAAACGCTGAGATTCTGAGATGGGTATTCCTGATATATTAGATGACAATAATGTATATTGGTTAAATAATAAGTTAGTTGATGGAATCCATGTCTGGGTATAGAGATTGATGATACGCCTTTTATACGAATCTTATAAGTTTTCATGTGTAACCCAGTCAATGGATTTATGAATCCGGCATATGAAATAAGTTAAGCATTGATCTAAAGGAAATTAATTATTATATTAAATTTCTAAGTAATTTAATTTATTGATTAGTATCTGTAATCTAAACATGGAAAATTACATAAGTGTTTAACGGGAAATTACGAAAAAAAAATAGAGGAGTGCAATTACAAATTTTTAGTGAAATAATTTATAATTTATCATGGTAGGAATAATTCAAATTGATATTTTGAAATATTTTCTTATTAGGGAGCCTCGGAAATTCATTTAATAGTCCTTACAATGCCCATATTATACTAGAACTCGAAATTCTATTTTTTATGGGAAAAGAAAAAATCATTGCTTGTCCTTGTTCAAGTAAAAACATGCATGTGTTTTCCTATCCTCCTTAGACTGGGGGGGGGGGGTATCAATATAAATAGGGATTTTCCTAGCCTAGAAAAAGAAACAAGTACAATAGAAAGAATAGAGTATTCTATTAGTACTTGCCCACCCAAGTATTGAGAGAGTTCGGCTGTGGATTTGGGATCACTGTAGAAGACCATAGATTCGATGACGAATGCACTGCAAGATATCTGCTCATGCTTCAAGAGATCATTCCTGATTATTTTTAAGCATTCTTTGTGTGAACTATGTGTTTATGTTGGTCTTTTATATTACATGCAAGTGATCTTGTCTATTTGCTTCCGCTGCATGTGCCTTATTTTCCAACAGTCAAGTAATGATAAAGTGCAAGGTAGGAAAATGATTTGACCTTTCAAGGTAAATAAAGTCACTTACCTTACACTTTGACTGAAAAAATGACTAATAAATTTCCCTAATGAAGGAGTGTATGCAAGACAAGTGAGGGAATAAATTTCTTTTTATCTTTTGCTGATAAGTGAAGGAATAAATTCCCTTTTGCTGATTGATGAGACTTATTTGTAATTGAGTATGGGTTCTCACCTTGTAAGGTGGGATCCTATGTTTGCCTTGTAACAACTTCAAAATTTATTTTTACGTGGTTGCATGGTGCTATATAAAGAGTATAGGTTTCTTTCATTTGCAACCATCCTAAAGAAGTTTGTCAAAGTGCATAGCTCAATATTTGTTGAACATTATTCGTTTCTCATTTTAAGATGGATGATAATAAGGTAAGATTAAATTCATCTGAGGATCCTTAGATGAGAACCTTATCCGGGTAATCCTTGAAATGCTTTTGGAGGGGAGGAATGACTTCACATGCCCAAGCCTAAAAATTCTAAACAGAAAGCAAGCAAAACAAAAGTCAATAACTATATTCAATATAAATTAATGAATGAGTAAAATTAGTGATCAATTTTACCATGAAAGCCCAAGGAAAGCCGTATAATGTGGTCGTCTTTGGCTTTAGCTTTTTCAGTAAATATTTGACAGTCAAGTAGTAGCTGTCGTATCCCCAGGGATAATAATTGAATTTCCCAAAATCATCAGCAAGCGCCAACAAATCATGTTCAATGACTTTCCTGATGTCTCTTGCAGATAAAACGGAATGGACAAACCAAACTAAGCATAATTTATCCTTGTAGTGCTTTAGTATGTCTTTATTCTTGAGATCTGCCATCAAATCGTCCGCTCTGTAGCTAGGTCCAATAATTCCCAACAACACATATTTTTTTACCTTTCATTTTTTGGATCCTTTGTGGGGTGTTTTCTTGATGAGAGGTTCTTCTGGACGATCGCATCTCATGCCCATTACTATGGCAAACTCTTTCAATCAAAACAAATTGGCATACCACAGTAGTTGATCCAGACTTCATCTATTTTTGTTACCGCACTCCTTCGGACCTCTATCATCCCCCGCATACTTAATCATGTGCTTGAGGAGGCCATATACCATGATCATTGGGAACCAGAGAGGCGGACCCCAGACAGCTTAAGAAATATGCAAAACAGCTCTTCTTAAAAAGTCCATCTATGTTTTCCTTCTTTATAATACTCTTAAGTTCATTAAAAGGTTTTCCCAATTGATATTTAAGTACAACATCACAAAATACTGTGTTAGGGTTACTTATCGGCATCGCAACTCAAAACCCAATGATACTAATAGTTTTGACAAAACCATGCTGGGATTTTGATGTTATTGCATGCTCTATTGGTGAGAAGGAGTTATCACTTTCCTCAGCTTCATTTTACCCTGACTGAGATTGTTCTGGAAGTTCCTCCGAATCTATCTGTATTCTAACCTTTTTTATTGGGTGGTCAGAAGTTGATCCACTTTCGGTTTCTTTTCTTTTGGGAGACATCTTTTAACTACAAATAATAGAAAAACCAAAAATACATTGAATTTAATGTCTGCATAATTTAAAAAAAAACTGAAACAAATTTCAATAAATCATTCTACGCCACATAACACAAAAAAATACTCCAAAGGACAACCCATTAGTTGGAATAGATGGGGAACCTGAATCTGTTTGAAGACCTATTTAATATCTCCCAATAGATATTCCACCTGTTGCAATAGATGGACAAATTTCAATAAATTATTCTATGCCACATTATAAAAAATACTCCAACGGATAACCCATCAGTTGGAACAGATGGGGAATCTGTTTGAAGACCTATTTAATATCTCCTAAAATATCTTCAACCCGTTGCAACAGATGGACCACCACCACCACAATCAATGCCACCACCAATGTCACCAAGACCACCACCAATGCCACCAATACCAACACTAAGACCACCGCTAAAAAGCACAAATACCAACACCACCAACAACAACTACCACCAATACCATAAACACCATTCAACATACAACGACAGTCAATAAAACACTGAGAGAAAAACTAGGGCTTTCTCGGGTGCTTCCTAATTTTTTAGCATCAAATTGTTAACCCATTCTCAAAGATAATACAACTAAAAGTCTTCTTTTTCATTATTAACTAAAAAGCCCTATTTTTAAAATAAAAAATAATGTAGAACTCTTCTCGAAATCTGTTACCTGCAAAGACAGAGAAAACGATGGATACAAGCTAGAATAAAGTAAAAAAAACAACTATATGAAGAAAATTGACCTATTTTGAAGGGTTGGACAATATATTGATTAGTTGTTGTTTGTATTGTTGAGAGAGAGAGGATACTCCGAGAGACAGAGAGAAGAACGAGAACTTTATATTTGAAATGAAAAGTTTTTCACGCAAATGGATGATTTGTATGGGTTGATTTGTAATTTTGGAAAAGAATGACAAATTTTGAAATTGCTAATCTGAATTGATCGCTATTAATTTTAAAATTTTTAAAAGATATAGTTTTTAAATCATTGAGTTGATGAGAACTCATTTTAACTCGGAGTGATCGATCGATGACTCAGATCGGGATGAACGCAATACCAACGCCATGCAAGTGCAAAGACTCATTTGGATTTATAGTTGACCCTATGATCTCATTCATTCATCCCTAGTTCTACCTAAATCAACTTAGGTACTATCACTATCCTAACATTGAGTTGATGAGAACTCATTTCAACTCAGAGTGATCGATCGACTACTCAGGTCGGGTTGAACGCAATACCAACGCCATGCAATTGTAAAGACTCGATTGGATTTGTAGTTGACCCTGTGAGCTCATTCATTCATCCATAGTTCCACCTAAATCAACTTAGGTACTATCACTATCCTAACATTGAGTTGATGAAAACTCATTTTAACTCAGAGTGATCGATCGATGATTCAGGTCGGAATAAATGCAACACCAACGCCATGTAATTGCAAAGACTCGATTGAATTTTTGGTTGACCCTGTGAGCTCATTCATTCATACCTATTTCTACCTAAATCAATTGCAATAAAATCTATTGCAATAAACGACTGAGCTGTTTAAAATTTTCAAACAGATATTCATATCTGTTGCAACAGATGACATATCTGATTTAATTATCAAATAGACATTTGCATCTGTTGTGACAGATGATTGAGTTGTTGGAAATTTTCAAACAAATATTTATATCAGTTGTAACAGATGACATATCTGATTTAATTATCAAATAGACATTTGTATTTGTTCTGATAGATGACTGAGCTATTGAAAATTTAAAAACAGATATTTATATCTATTGTAACAGATGACAGAGCTGTTCAGATTTCTAAACAGATATTTATATATGTTGTAACAGATGACATATCTATTTGAAAATCTTTTTTTTTTAATTTTAAAGCAAGTTTCTGTCCGAGTAGATAATATCAAGTAGTACCTACTACTAAAGACAATAAAAAATATTTTTTTGGATATCTCAGAAGTGAGTTCATTGAGCAGTCTTGTCTTGTCTTTTCAATGTCACTAGTTTTAGTCTTCCTCGTGACCCTCAAATTATTAATAAAATTAATTAATATTGAAAACCCCCATGTCTATGTACACAATACATCTATAGAAATTATCTCATCTCTCTTTCTTCAGTTGTAGTTTATTTTATTCAACTCTTATCTTTTTCTTTCTCTCCTCATTAGGGTCACAATCTTTTTTCTGTCTTTTCTGTTCTCTTCTGATAAAGATCCTTTCGAATCTAAGCCGATCCATATCTTTTGTCGACTGAAATTGCTGTTTTGATCCCCTTTTTGACATTAAGGTATGGTTCATTATTGCTCTTTCATTCTCGTCTTCTTCTTTCCAAGTTATTTATATTTGTTTTTTTTTATTTAATTACTATTTACCCATATCATATTTATTAAAAAAAATTGAAGGAACTTTTAAGTGTTGAATAAATAAACCGAGAATTTTTATTACAATATGCAAAAAAAGTTATCTGTTGGGAGAAGTTTAAAAGCCTTGTTGGCAGTATCATTTTTTGTGTGTATTTTATTCGTTTCTTTATTGTTGATGAAGTTATTGATGTTGGTGGTGGGGTTGTCATTATTGAAACTTGTGGTGTGGTGTTGTTGATGGTTCTAGAACAAAGGATGTTGCTTATTTATTGTTGATGATGTTGTTAGAACAAATGTTGTTGTTTCTTTGTTGTTGATGTTGCTGCAACAGATGGAGAAACTGTTGGAACAAATCAAACCACCAGAAAGGCTGGTTTGATGTATTCTGTCAGACTCCACATCTGTTGCAACAAACTCCACATCTGTTGCAATAGACTCCACATCTGTTGTAACAGATGGATAATGTTCTTTCTGTGACGTTAATTTTTTTCTCTTCTTTATAGATATAAGGAACTGACAGTTGATCAGCTTTTGTCAAACTATCACAAGAGGCTGTAGTAAATATGGGTTTGAAGAAATAAGTTGCATACAGATAGAACCACTTCATATGTGGGAGGTATGTATTACTAGTAATGTTATCGCGGAAACACACATAGAGTGCACTAATTTTGTGAATGCTATTTTTACTGATTAGTCATAGATCATTCAAACAAGATATCTGTAATTTTATAGTTAAGTTTGGTAGGTTAGAAATGATAAGGCTGAGGGACCATGAATATGGTTCTGATACCCTGTTAATATTTAATGTTGGTTATTGCTCATGTTTATTTGTCAAGCATTGTGAAGGGATCTAGTTTTGGTGTCATTGTAAAGAGATTCAATAGCAATTGGACTAACTTTTAGGGTGCATTGGACCCTTAGAGGTCCTTCGAAGCTTAGCACTACATCTAATAAAAATAGAAAACCAATAGAAATTCCCCTAGCCCAAATTTATATAGTTGGGTTGCTCACTTGGGGTGATGATTACATGCCAGAAGGTGTGGTAGGAGAATGCCTTCGAGGGAAAATGGGTAGTTGATGGAAGACTATATCATCTGAGAGCTAATTAAAGAAGAGACATAGGGTAGAAAGTAACTTATAGCGAATCTGGCCGATGGAATTATCTTAAAAGATGCAAAATCTGAATCAAGTGCAAATATAAAAGTGTATTCGGTAATGTAATTTCATCTATTGTCTCTCTGAAAGAAAAATAATGTAGATGGATACTTTGCTAGGGAGCTGCGTGGTTAGGATTATCACCTAGATAAAAAATAGGAGAAGACTAACAAAGCAGCTTCACGGGCATCGAGGGTTGAAATGATGTACAACAAGTTTAGAAAACTTATGCCAACAGCAACTGTAGTTAAAATGAGGAATATAAGCGAAGGAGGAAATTTTTAAATTTTAAACTTCATCCCATGCCTTCTTGTTTGTGTTTCCGTTCAGGTACACTGTCGTTGACCTAATCGAAACCACAAATGAGATTGAAAGGCAAATTGAGTATCATTGCTTGCTTAGCAATATGGTTATAATTGATTGTGTTTTCTTGCCTTAGAATGCTTTCAACATTCCTTGGAGAAGATTAAATGCTTGTTGTAGTATGTGAATCCCGATAATTTTCAAGCTTGCCTCCAACTTGCTGATTCTGTATCCAAGCTGGTCGTTTCCATCTTCAAAGTTGGTATTGGGGACACCACCTTTAAAGTTGTGGCATTTTAGGTGCCCTTCAGAACACTTTCTTTAGAAGCCTTAAAGGATACATGGAGGGTCGCTGTGTTTATTTTAGGTCAAAATGTGTTGATGCACGTTGAAGATGTGATCCCAATAATTAACAACACACTTTTATCGAGCGTTGCTCAATGCATCTTGCTCAACCAATTTGACAAATTAATAAGCATGAAGTTACGTAGCGTGTGATCTAAATCAACTCTACCAAGACTATCAAACATTTATGTAACTCCAAGATCATTACCCTATCAAAAAAATATGACCGAGTTAGTGCATAAATCAAACGAGCTTAATTTCTCAACCTTTCTGTTGATCACTCTTCTCCACTATATTTGACAAGATATCTGCTATGCAAAATTCTACACCATCGCCAGACATACTTGTCAGGGAACAATTCTTCAGAAGATATCTATTGATGCATTCTGAAAAATTGCTCCCTGGCAAGCATGTTTGGCGATGGTGTAGACTTTTGCATAGCAGATATCTTTTCATATATAGTGGGGAAGAGTGATCAATAGAAAAACTGACAGATTGAGCTTGTTTGATTTGTACACTAAATCGGTTATATTGTTTTGATAGGGTAATAAGCTCGGAGTTACGTAACGTTTGATAGGCTTGGTAGAGTCGGTTTAGATCACACACTACATAACTCCTTGCTTATTAATTTATCAAATTAGTTGAGCAAGATACATTGAGCAACACTCAATAAAAGTGTGTTGTTCAACTGTTGGGACCACATCTTCAACGTCCATCAACATATTTTGGCCTAAAACAAACACAGTGACCCTCCATGTATCCTTTAAGGCTTCTAAAAAAGTGTTCTGAAGGGCTTCTAGAATGCCATAACTTTGAAGGTAGTGTTCCTAATCAAGCTCATAAGAGATGAGGAACTCCTTACCAACTTCAAAGAAGACAACGAATAGCTTGAATACAGAATCAGCAAGATGAAGGCAAGCTTGAAAATTATTGGGATTCATATACTACAACAATCTTCTAATCATCTCCAAGGAATTTTGAAATCATGCTAAAAAAAGAAAACACAATCAATTAATCCATATTGCTAAGGAAGTAATGATACTCTATTTTTCTTTCAATCTCGTTTGTGGTTTCGATCAGGTCAACGGCAGTGGACCTGATCAGAAACACAAACAAGAAGGAATGGGATGAAATTTAAAATTCAAAATTTTTTGTCTTCGCTTAGATTCCTTATTTTAACTGCAGTTACTGTTGGTGTAAGTTTTCTAGACTTGTTGTACATCATATCAACCCTCGATGCCTGTAAGGCTTCTTTGTTGGTCTTCTCATATTTTCTATCTAGGTGATAATCCTGACCACGCAGCTCCATAGTAAAGTGTCCATCTATATTATTTTTGACAAAATTACATTACCGGATACACTTTCATATTTGCACTTAATTCAGATTTTGCATCTTTTAAGATAATTCCATCGGCCAGATTCATTAGAAGTTACTTTCTACCCTATGTCTCTTCTTCAATTAGCTATCAAATGATATAGTCTTCCATCAACCACCCATTTTTCCTCAAAGGCAATCTCCTACCACACCTTCTGGCATATAATCATCACCCCGAGCGAGCAACCCAACCATATAAATTTGGTCCAAGGGAATTTTTATTGGTTTTCATTTTTGTTTGATGCTGTGCGAGGCTTTGAAGGTGTTCTCAGAGTCCAATGCACACTTAAATTTAAGTCCAATCGCTATTGGTTCTCTGCAATGACGATAAATATTGATCCCTTCTCAAAACTTGACATGCATAAACACAAGCAACAACCGTCAGTAATTCATAACAGGGTATCTGCACCACCTTCATGAGTTTCTCAGCCTTATCAATTTTGAACCCATCAAACTTAACGGTACAATGTAGGATCTTGTTTGAATAAACAGTGCCTAATCGGTTAAAAATTGCATTCACAAAAATATTGTACTTTGTTTGTGTTGTCCCGGTGACCTTATCAGTAATACATACTTAACTCCCACACATATGATAATGGATCCATCTGCACGCACCTTATTCTTCCTAGCCCATCTATGACTTAAATTGAATAAACAGATGACTGGCTAGTTGCAACAGATGCCACATCTGTTTATATTGTCAAATAATTGGAGACATCTATTATGACAGATGATCAACCTGTTGAAAAATATGACATATCTATTGGAGAAATCAAACAGATATATATATCTGTTACAAAAGATTGTCATTATATTATAAGTTATCTAACAGAAAAAATATATTTTGCAACAGATTACCTATCTATTAGATTTATTTTAAAGCAATTTTCTTTTCTAGATACAATAATTTGTAAATAGGTCCCTCCTTACAAATATGGATGGTCCAGATTCGTACAAGAATATTCATATCGAGTCCTTGCATGAACTTCAAAGGCAGTTTGATGAACTCCAGAGAGATTTGGCTGACTTCGGAGCAAGGCTGAGTGGTAAGGCTATCGGATGAAAAATATTTGATTGACAATAATAATAATAGTAGTAATAATATTAGGTAATATTTTTTATTTTAGCGCATGTATTTTTCCTCCTTTTGTATATCGAATCTACCCAAGGGATTCAAAAATCTATGTCATTTGGTGGTCGAAATTGAATTTTTAATTCTTATTTAGTATTTAATAATCATTCTATTTATTTTTTGTTCTCAACATGTCGACGGTTGGTGGTAGAAATTGAGCAATTTGTGTTAACAGAGGTTAATCTGATGCGACAGATTGATAATATGTTGTACCAGGCGGCTAATAATAAAAAAAGGTTATTATTGTTATTGAGAGGGTGAAAAAGAAAATAAAAGACATGACTTTCCGATTATTTAATATGAAAAATATTTCTTAAATAAATAATAAGGATATAAATGATAAACACAATTTATAACCATAAAAGAACGGTTATTTAATTTTAATAACTGATCCTGACTTTTCACCAATTTTTTTTAAATTTGTTTTTTAAAATTATTTATTATATAATAAAAAAAGTCACAATATTAGATTAATTAACTTATATGATGATTGTTAAAAAAAATAAGGTGAAGGTCGGTCATGACTTTTTGTCTAAAATAAAAACACATGCATTCATCAGTGTTGCTGATGCATCAAATTCCCCATCTGTTGCGACTGATGTATCAGCTGTTGCAAGAAATCAAAAAAAGATATTAATATTGAACGTCTATTTGTTGCTACAGATGGTATATTTGTTGCAATTGATGGTTTATCAGATTCAGCAGATATACAATCTATTGCTAGAAAATAAAAATGGTTATTATTTTTTTAAAGAATTTGAAAAGGTATTTTTTTTAATTTATAAAATAAAAAAGTCAGCAAATTTGGATTAATGATATGATGATAGTTTTTTTTAAAAAAAAGTAGATTATATGTTGCAACAAATATATTATCTGATGCAATAGGTTCACTATTGTTGCAACAAATGATATATCAGTTGTCACAGATGATTTATCTGATGCAACCGATATAGAATCTGTTGTCACAACTCAATAAAAATGGTTCTTAAAAAGAACTAATCAATAATAATAATCTGAAAAGTCATGACTTATCACAATATTTCTTAATTTAATTAAGTCATTACTTTTCACATTAATAAAAAATGTAATTAATAAATGGAGGTGAACAGTTAGATTATATGTTGCAACAGATAGGTTATCTGATGTAATATATTTTATATTTGTTGCAACAGATGATATATCTATTGTCACAGATGTGTTATCTGATGCAACAGATATAGAATCTGTTGCCACAACTCAATAAAAACGGTTCTTGGAAAGAACTAATTAATAATAATAATCTGAAAAGTCACGACTTATCACAATATTTATTTTCTTAATTTAATAAAAAATATAATTAATGAATGGAGGTGAATAGTTGTGCCTTTTTGCCTCTCATTCAAATTCAATCCTCTATAAATAAATTCCTCCTTACTCAATCGTTCATTCAACTACACTATATTTATTTATTGCATCTCGTCTTTCATATTACACTCTAGACTATTATGGCTGACCCAGTGTGGGATGTTGCTTTCTGCAAGACACCGTGAATGAACTTTAGAATCAAGTACGTGACCTGCAATGGGAACTGGGAGGAGTTAGAGCAAGAATGCTCCGCGAGATACGCAGGCTAAGAAGGGCCTTGCTACTTCCAGTTGAAGATTGGTCTGCTGGCAATGATGATGATGATGATGATAATAATAATAATAATAATAATTAGATTATTATTTTTCTTTTAGTTTATTTTATGTATTTTTATTCATTTTTTATTTAATGAAAAACTTATGTTTGATCTTTGACATTTTAATCCATATTTAATTTTCATTCTGTCTATTATCTTCTCAACAAGCATGTCGATGATTCGACATAAAAAGGAATAATTTAGAATCCAGTAGCAATAGCAAGATTTATCTGTTGGGTTTGTGGCAGGGGCTGATGTGTTGTTCAAAACAGATTACTCTGCTGCAACAGATAAGAAGTCTGATGCAATACATAAATAATCTGTTTCAACAGATGACTAGTTTGTTGCTTGGCTCTGACGTTTTAATTTGTGCTCCCTCCATCTCAAATTATCCGCCCCAAATTGAGATGCCACATTGATTAAGAAAAATAATTAATAACACGTCTAGTTTACCATAACCCACTGATTAGTTGGTGGGACAGTAGACGTCATTCAAATACCCAGATGACAAATACGGATAAAAATCATAATTTTACTTACCAAAGTCACCTATGAAGTAATGCCAAAGTGGAAAGTGATTTAGTAAATAAAATTTGACCTAAGAAATCGGTCAGATAGCATCAGTAGCGCTGTACCAACCACAACAACAACAACAAATGTCGACAAGAAGAAGATGAAGATGATAATGAAGTAGAAGATGATGATAATGAAGCAGAAGATGATGAATAAAGCAGTAGAAGATGATGAATAAAGCAGCAGAAACAATGAACAACAAAAATCGCTAAGAGAGAGAAAACAACAATGGATGAGAAGAGAGAGAAAGACGCCTTTTTCCCTCTATTTCTCGTTATTTTAGGTAAACATTGGGATTAAAGTATAAATTTAAAAACTTGTGGGTTATTTTCAAACTTCCCCAACTTTCTTAATTCATAATAAAGTAATTGTCACCTCCAACTAATAATTAAGACTTGTGTCACCTACACCTCATTTTAAAACTCTTTTTTCACCTGTGGTCCAAAGCTCCAAGATACTAGTCAGTAGTCATTCAAAAGATGATGTTATTCTCTGAACCGAGCATTATCATTTTCTTTAGGATTACACGAAAATATCATGACAATAACTACAACAACGATAGCAATAATAATGATAATAATATTAATAAATGTAATAAAGAGATAGGAGTAAAGTATTCCACATTGGAAATTACTGGTCAGATACATATGATTATTATTTGGTGGAGGATGTGGAGAGTTTTTTTTTTATGGAATAGACTTTGAACACCAATAAAAACAAACATTCAAAACAATGCGAATTAAGAGAGAATGAAATGGGTGAATAGAGATTCAAAATAATGTGAATAAAAAATAAATGAAATGAGTGCTTTATAAAAGAAAATTAATAAGTCGGAAAACACGTTTTACATTGTAAGGTGAAACAGACTTCCTACTTACACTATCAATAGTTGAAATAAATTCCTCACTAAATATTTCCTTCATCCATAAATACTTCTGTACTTTTGACTTGACACATGACTTAAGAAACAATAAATAGATGGGTGATTTTAGTGTATCACTATTAGAATATAATAAACTTTTTACTTTGAAAAATGCAATGAGTGATGTATTATATTTAATACCAATGGTAAAATAGGTAAAAATAAATAAATTGTTCATTGATTTTATAAGCTAGACAAGTATTGTTGGACATCCCAAAATATAAAGTAGACAAGTAAAGATGACAGAGAGAGTATATCAATGTCATCTTTTAGAAATTAAGATTTCTCCTTCCCTAGGGGTGAGTTGACAACACCCACCCCTTAAATTAAATTTCCAATCTCCACCAATTCTTTAGTCAAAGGGTAAGGTAAGTAACTCCATTTACCTTGTAAGATAAAACTTTGCTACCTCCTTGCACTTTATCATTATCTGATGACATTAACTTTTTATGGACAAGGCAAACATCTTCGTTTGCCTTGTCTGTTTTGAAATTTTTTATTTTTATATCCCCCTTTAAATTTTGATAAAAAACTTTTCCTTTAGACTCCAAGCTCTGTACTACCCCCTCCATTTCATATTGTGCTCATTGTTGACCTAATACGCCTTGTGAGAAAATTTTATAGTAATTAGAAGTATAGTTTACTTTTTTCATCCATCTTTATTTGTTCAGTATGCTAAATATATTATACTAAATATAATTGTTTAATTTTATTTATATAGTTTGGAAAACTAAGAGATTTATTTACTATTTTGTATCTATTTTACTTTTGTTATTAAATAATATTCATTTCTCAACACTTAGATGGCTTAATTAATTAGAGTGACATAGTAAAACTCTGCTTTTATATTATTTCTTAAGGGGTATGCTAAGTCAAACATGTTAAGTAAAGATAGACGGAGGTAATATTAAACTAATCTTCTACATAAATTTAACCACTATTTTATGTAGTTATTTAATACTAGTATGAACAAAAAATATCTTGATTTGCTAAAATGAACTATAAATGAAAAATTTATTTTTGATATAGGAACCAAGTAAAATGAAAATGAAAAAGTATTAAGAAAATAATATTTTCCCTATTTATTTGTCTTAATTTTCTTTTTAATTTATTTTAAAAATAATCTCACTTGCTATATTTTGTAAATGTTTTCACTCAACTTCTTATAATATGACATACCACAAGATTTAAAAGGTATTTTAATACATTACATACTTTTAGATTAAGTCTACAAATTCATTTTTTTTTAATTCTTAAGATGTGAATCAAGTCAAATTAAGATAAACAAATCGCAAGAAGGAGCAACAAGCAACATTTTAAGTATGAACTATTAAAACTAGCAAGATACTAGCCAGTAGTCATTCAAAAGATGATGCTATTCTCTGAATCGAGCTTTATCATTTTCTTTAGGATTACACCAGAATATCAAGACAATAACTACAACAATCATAGCAATAATAACAATCTTAATGGTAATAAAGAGATAAGAGTAAAATATTCCACATTTGGACATTACTGGTCAGATAAATATGATTATTATTGGCCAAACCCATCGACATCCCCTAAAATTGACACCATCTTTCACTTTGACACCTTAAGTGGACGTTGTTCACTTTTGGCACCTCAACCAGTATACGAGTGTGTCATTTTGACACTTTTTGTATAGGTGGCAGCTCGCGTGTTTTTCACTCATTTAGGCGCGTTATTACTGTTTTTTATCTGATATGACTTCCAACTTGATTATACTAATAATATTTAATTTCTTCCATTTTTTGTACCCTTTCTTTTATTTCTAAAACATCAATTTTACTCATTTAACAACTTTTTTTTTATTAGAAATTAGAAAATTTTCAGTGTGAACCGCCATTTATCAACTTCTTTTTTTGCCTATTTAGAAATTTATCATTTTCCTCATTTAAAATTTATCAACTTGTATTTTTGCCCATTTAAAATGGCTTCCTCGTAAGAACCGCCATTTATACCATTTTCATTTATCAACTTTTTTTTTCCCATTTAGAAAATTCATTCAATTTACACTGAGTTTGTTGTTGTTGTAGAAAATTGATTCCATTTATCAACTTAAAAATTAGTAAAATAAAATTAAGTTGGTAGGAATAAATTTGTTAAATTCAACTGTCATTGATGTGTGTTTTGAAGAAAAAGATTTGAAGGTGGGAGTAGGGTTGTTGGGATGTTTTGGAGAAGATGATCGGGGGTGGGGGGTAGGTGTTTGGAGATGGTGATTCGAGTGAGTGGAAAGAGGCCTGGGGTGTTTGGAGAAGGGGATGTGGGAAAAGGGCTGGGGGGGCTAGAATATTTTGGAGAAGATGATTTGGAACGGGGAGGGGGGTTGGGGGCTGGGGAAGAAGATGATGATTGGGGGTTGTTTGGAGAAGATGACAAAGGAGGGGGGAATTTATTTATTGATTTATTAAAAAAAATTAAGTTAATTAGTTTAAAATAGATTTTTTAATTATAATTTATTTCAAATTATTATTTTATACAAAAAGTGCCATATGTTCTTTTTTAGTTGGTCGTATGCCATGTCAGTAGCGTGTGTATTACACACTCTTTATAATTTTAGCTGACTGTAAACAAAGTGTCAAAATGACACAGTTAATAGCTGGTTGAGGTGCCTAAAATAAACATTATCCACTTGAGGTGTCAAAGTGAAAGATGGTGCCAAGTTTAGGGGGCTGATGATGAGTTTGGCCATTATTATTTGGTGGAGGATATAGGATTTAAACATTTTGTGTTTGAAATTTTAATTCTTTTATATCATTAAATCCCAAATTAAGATTTATATGTATTTAATTTAATGTATTTTAATCTTTAATGTAAATAGTATAAAGTTTAAGTCCAACTCAAGCAATTCAATTCAATATATACGGTCCCATACAATAGTTTATGCCCATAGAGGAAACTGCATTGGTCTCCACCGATCTCCATATAAAATACCTCCACCGTGTGCAGTCATATATATATATAATAGTTTAGGTGTACGTGCCTTGCGCGTGCACCTTATTTTGATGAGTTCAAACCTTACATGAAATATGATAGTTGTTTAAATAATAAAAATTAATACAATAATAAATTCAATATTTTTTACCTGCATATTTTCATGTCACATCAATAGATAGTAATAGCATTTTGATTGAGTGTTATTTCAAACTTTGCTAATATCTCATTTGTTAGGACTCTATTGATTATTGTTCCTATGGTCATAGAAATAAATTTGTTTGTGATTTAAGTTATGTTTTCTAAAGTTTTAGTCTATTTTTGAAGTTAACAATAATAAATTGTAATGTTTTATTGATAGACAATTGATAATTGAGAAATTTTTATGTAAATAAAAATACCTTGGATGTCAATAATTTCAACAATTTGGTGTTTGTTTCCATACTCTTCATGATCATGGCCTCATGGGTACACTACATTCGAAACAAAATTGAAGGTTATTAACATGTTTATACACACCAGTCATTTCATAGAAATTTAATTGTAAGCTAGCACACAAATTAAACATAAAGAAAAGAACCACACAAGATTGACAATAATAAAAGAAAGTCCAACGTACAGAGAAGATACAAATAATAAGAAAAAACTCGGCGAGCAAACTTCATGTAAGCGCAAAAAGAAAGTGTCATCTTATACAGTATAAATTCAAGTTGAAGATTGAACACATAAACAAAAAGAAAAATTAAATAAAAATTTTGGCATTTGATTCCTATATAATTTATATTAGTGTATCTATATACAATTGTGTTTATATATGGCAATTTTTAAATATAGTAGTCGACTTTTGTTTTTTTCCAAAATAGTCATAGTTGTTCAGTAAAAAAAAAAAAGCAATATAAGCTTAACAAGTTATAGATAATTTATGGTACACCATAATAGTAACATTTATGGTAGTTTTTGTTTTTTCAAGTAATATATTTTCTATATTTTAGGACTTTTAAGTTCCCCCACATATTTTAGGACTCCTAATTTTCTTTCATATATTTTAGTATTCATATTTCACATATTTTAGAACTCTTAATTTCTTTTCATATATTTATTTTGTTATCAGTTTTTCAGATATTTTAGGAGACCTTAATGCTTAATTTAATGAAATAATAATTGAAGGAAAAAAATTAAAAGGACGATTTTATCTATTGAATAGTGTTTTAATGAAGGGTAAAAAGTTCAAATCACTTTTATAAGGGTCTTCACACATTTAATATATTACAGACATAGATATGGTCTCGTTCCTTGAAAATTATATATTTTCTTCGTCTCATATTAATTAATTATTTTCACAATTATATACTCCTTAAGATATCATATATAGAAAGATAGTTTTACTAATTCACTCCTTAAGATACTTTCTTGCAATTTTACAAACATGTTTTTACACATTCAAAGAGTATTAATTGTAGGAGAAATTTTATTAAAATTAATTTTATTTGAATTTAGTAAGTGGACAATTAATTTTGGACATGTATTATTAGTAAGATGATCAACTAATATAAGATGAAAAAATATTCTCCCTATTGAAACTCTTTCCTTTTTAATTTATTCTAAAAAGTATCATTTCCTATATTTAAAAAAATTTAACTTTAAAATTGTATTAACTCTGAAATGCTTTACTTCCTTCGTTTACTGCTATATGCCAATTGGATTGGATGTAGGTGCATAGAAAATTTTGAATCATGAAACATATTTGCCATCTTTTCGGTACAGTTGAATTTATTCGTGAGTCAAAGTACACGTTACGGTCTTAGCTTTAGATTAGTAGTGTAAGCTTGAAAAAAGGTAAATAGTGTAATGTAATGCCCCACAAAATTCTCTTCTAGTCTGAGCCTTAGAGCGTATTTGGTAAAACGAAAAATCCGAGTCTAAATGTTTCAAAAATATTTTCCCAAGTATGAAATACTTTGAATCGTGTGGGAATCGATTTGAGCATAAATTAAGATCATAGAGGTCTCCTAACTCAAGGACGATTTGAAATCTTTCATATCGTTCAAGTTTTAGTGACCGTCAAAATTTGGGTCAACTTCAATCAACCATAACTCTTTGTATATATCAAATTAGAGGACCTACTATATATCAAATGAAAGTTATTTTTAGTTGTTCTCAGTGTGGTCGGAGATTTTTAGTTCCAGCTCCATCTTCAGCTAGTGTACCCGCACCTGTGTTTGGGGGTATCAGATCTGAGGGAGCGCCAAGCTCCAAAGCCCAGAGTAGTACTAGTGGTGTTCGTACCCATCCGCATTGTGGAGAGTATGGCAAGCACCACCAAGGTATGTGTACAGCCGTTGGTGATCAGTCAATCATGACCCAGTCTATAGGTGCCCCGCGCACCTCCCCAGTATTTCAGCGAAGTGTGTTTAGAAGGACATAGAGTCCCAAGGGGGAGATACCCCATAGTATTATGATATTGCATGCCATTAGATTCATCCCGATGCATGTTCAGATTTTCTTTATGAAGTTAGCATCAGTCGTTATTGCATTGTCAAGTTGTGCTTTCGAAAGTCAGCTTAGCCAGACATGCATGCATTATATATACGCATATAGTAGAAATGAATTCATCTTGTCAGTGTGTGATCAGTTATGCATTCTTGAGATCAGCCCAGTTATGAGTCCATACATCAGATATGCATGAGTGTTATATGAATTCAGCTATGAGTAGATTCAGTCGAGTATTACATGCACCAGATATGAATCATGCCCAGTATGAGAACTCAGTATATCAGTTATTCCAGTTGTGTAAGCATGCCTTGAAAAGTTTTTATTTCTTGGGTAGGTTCTGTTGATCAGTATTTTTAGTCTATAAAGCGACATTCGAGGACTAATGTTCCCAAGGGAGAGATAATGTAATGCCCCGCAAAAAAAATTTTCAGTCTGAGCCTTAGAGCGTATTTGGTAAAGCAAAAAATCTGAGTCTAAATGTTTCAGAAATATTTTTCCAAGTATGAAATACTTTGAATCGTGTGGAAATCTATTTGATCATGAATTAATATCATAGAGGTCCCCTAACTCAAGGACGAGTTGAAATCTTTCCTATCGTTCAAGATTTAGTGACCGTCAAAATATGGGTCAACTTTAATCGACCATAACTCCTTGTATATATCAAATTAAAGGACCTACTATATATCAAATGAAATCTATTTGAATTATCTTTCCAAATATACCAATTTTGTCAAAAACCAATATCGGAGCAAAGAATTATGCCCATTTTACTCTAGCATATCTGGCTGGGAAACTGGTGACGATAATTGTGACAAGCCGTCACGGCCATGATGGCCTATCACCAATGTCGTCAGACCTGGGTAGATTTCTGACCCTGGTGATGACATTTTGTGACAAGCTATCATGTCCATGACAGCCTATCACCAATGTCATCAACCTTAACCAAAAACTCAAAATTTTACCCTTTTATGATGACAATTCGTGACGACCTATCAGCAACTTGACGGCTTGTCACGGATGTCGTCAGCTATTTTTTTCAGCAATTTAAGGACATTTTTGAAAGGATATTTTTGTCATTTCTCACCTTTTGGAGGTCTCTATAAAAATGAGCATCCACCTCTAAACCCTAATTTCTCCATCTTCTCTCTCAATTCTCTTAAGAAGTTATAACTAAGGTTTCATTCAAGAACCCTAATCTTTCAAAAATTCATCCATAATCATTCAAGATTTCTACAAAAATCAAGTTCCTCATAGTGTGGGCTTCGAGAATTATTTATTACAAGTGTGGATAGAGTCTCAAGCATTAGAATTCATCTAATTTCAAAGATTAAGGTATGTAGATGTTTATTGTTAAGTCCCTTTCATCCAAGAAGCTCAAGAACCCTTTTCAAAACTCAAGAATTTTTATGTTTATGAGTTGTTAGTGATTTGTATGAGTTCAAATTTATGTTCAATGTGTTTTTGCATTTTGATTCATGTTTGTTTACAAAATTCATAAGCCTTAACCCTAGTAGGTGGAATCCATGTGATATTTGTGATGAATCTTCCTTATGTTGCTTTCTATGTGATGTGTTCATATCAAATGGGTGTAGAAATGGTTGAAGAAGCAAAGAATGTTCCCCCTAGGCTTGATAAAGAGCTTAGGCAAAGTATAAGGGCCATTGTAGCATGTTAAAGATGAAACCCCAAATTGTGAGTTAGTTTATGCATGCCTAGTGTTTGATAAAATGCCCAAGTGAATGAATTATTCCATGATAGTTTGAAGTTTCCTGAAGCCATGTGATATCCAAACATATGTCAAGATTGATATAGGTATGAAATAGATGAGGTAAAACCTTGTTAAATGGAGTACAATCTATTAGCATGTTTCCCCTATATTATTATATGATTATGTTTCCGAGATGCTTAAAGTGACCCCTTGGCGACTGTGATGATGAATAAGATGTTTGTAATTGTTAAATGCTTGAGGTGATGTCTTGAATGATTATGATGATGAATGAATAATTATGATGATGCATGAATGATTTTGATGACATATGAACGATCGTGATAATGAATGAATAATTATGCTTTACTTTTATGCTATCGAGTCCTGGGGGTATTTATAACCGATAATAGAGTTGTTGTCAAGATCCCCTATCAGTTTCTCGATAATTCCAGTAGATCCATAATTCTCAAAACTCAGTGAACTATAGAACCCTGTATCCTCAGACAAGTGCAGAACTTAAGAATGCTCAATAATCTTAGTTATCTCTGTAATCTCTGTATCGCTAGTAATCTAGCCTCATCCCTCTAATCATCTCAGATCTAACAGTATTCAAGTGATTCAATTCTAATCTCAGAAGAGATTCAAGTAATCTATTCCAGCTCTGTATTGTCAGTCAGATACCATGATTTGATACCTTTTTCGTAAGATACAGAACTAAGTAATCTCAGCGTGACTCAGTCATATCTTTGGAGAAACATGATCAGTATTAGTATCAGATTCAGTTCAGTTAGGTTCAATTGAGAATTCAGTTCAGAGTCTTTCAGTTGGGTATAGAAGCTAGCACCGAGCGAGGGAAGGGATGGCGTCTCTCCCATCAGAGAGGCCGAGTTGCTAGGAGTAATCCCTGAACTCTAGAACTGTATAGCCAGTGCAGGATGCAGGAGTCCCCATCAGTAGAGGTTTTTACCATCAGAGAGGTTTGACTATTATATTGCCTCAGGCCGACTTTCTGTGAGGGTCATCTCGTTAGAGAGGCTTGACCAAAGAGGTCTTTACTCGTGGCACGATATTGACACCCTTCTAGCTGAGTTTACAGGTTGGACCCCACCTGTGGTAGGTTGGGGCATATCGGTTAAGTAACTACTTCCCACAGTTGTATTTTTAGTATCAATCTTCAGAAATTAGGACTGTATGGTATATTCGTCTATCTCAGTGAGGAATTCAGATAGTTCCATTGATTCATGGACTATCCCATCCAATAGGCTTGGTCTCATATAAAGATTCTTATTATCATATCTAGAGATATCCCGTCAGAGAGGCTTGATCTCAGTCTTAGACCATGTTGAGTATTCTTATTATCATATCTAGAGATCTCTCATTAGATAGACTTGATCTCTATCTAAGATTTTGTTGAGTATTCTTATTGTCAGATTTGGACATAATCATACTTCTTATCATTGATAATCACTTTCGTAATAATATGTTAGAAAAGTTGATCTCTAATCCTGTCAGTCAAAAGCAGTAAGCTCAAAATTCAGTCCTTGATGTGACTATGTCTAGACTCTCAGTTATCAGTATTAGATGAGTCAGTGATTTAGTATCTCAGTGTCAGTAGTGAGTTCAGTCTGCAGTAAAGTGGTATCCGAGGTTTAGTATCTAGAGTTACGATGATTGTGTTCATGGTCTGTGCCTGCATATATGTGTTCTCATGCGGCATCTTCATGATTATTCAGTTTAGATATTGTGCATACATTAGCCCTTATATTAGCCTACCTCATCTACATACTCGGTACATTCCTGTACTGATACATTTGTGCTATGGTGTTTTATTTGACACTATAGGTTCAGAGGCACAGGATCTAGAGTATCCTTAATAGTTCAATCCCAGTCAGCAGCAGTAGCAGTGAGTCCTCTTCTTTCGAGCACAAATCTCAGTTTACTATTATTGCTTCAGACTTTGTTTATTTTTAGTTGAGGGAGTTAGTTGGGGAATTGTCCCTTCAACTCTGCAGTTCAGACAGTTTAGAGGTTTCTCAGATAGATGTATTAGTATTCAGTTTTCTGTATTATGAGTATTCATTGATGTGTTGAACCTTATGGATAGTTTCCATATTTATTTCTGATATTATGTAGTGTAGAGGTATAGATATCAGCAAAGGGTTAGCTTGTGGTCCTTCGGGGTCATAAGCACCGTGTGACATCTCGGGATGGGATCTTGGGGCATTACAAACTTGGTATCAGAGCCTAAGGTTTAAGAGTGTCCTAGGGAGTCTGAAAATCCGCACCTAGTAGAGACTTGTGCATGGGTGTGTAGTGCACCACATTTACGTACAAGAGGCTACGGGATGTTCTTAGGAGCAGTTTCTCTTTTTGCAGAGATCATTTCATGCGAGTAAGCATGAGCTCAAGTTGATCGTCAGTCTAATCCACTTGTTTCTTCCAATTACAGAGTATGCCTCCTCGCAGAGATTTTATCCGTGGGGTTGATGATCAGCCCCATAGCCAGTAGATCCTGAGAATGAAAATGTGTCACATGCAGAGTTTCGAGCAGCTTTTCAGGTGCTAGCCCAAGCTGTAACTAGTGTTCAGGGAAACCGTCAGACTGCAGCTCCACCTCAGCAAGATGGGGACTTAGCCGCAGTCAGAATCAGAAGTTTTGTGAAAATGAACCTGCCAGAATTCTTTAGGTCTGTATTAGGTGAGGACCCGCAACTTTATCTAGAGGAAGTGAAGAAGATCACCCAGATTATGCATGTTTCTGAGAAGGAGAGTGTTGAGTTGGCATCTTATAGGTTGAAGAATGTTGCTCATGATTGGGTAGTGATATAGGAGAAGAATAGAGGGGAGAATACAGCTTCTGTGACTTGGCTAGAGTTTCAGAGTGCCTTTTTAGATAGGTTTTTCCCGCTAGATATGATAGAGGCTAAGGTAGAAGAGTTCATGAACCTAAGACAAGGTTCCATGACCATGAAAGAGTATTGTCTTAAGTTTAACCAATTAGCTAAGTATGCTCCTGACTTGATAGCTGACCCTAAAGCGAGTATGAGTAAGTTTGTGACTGGTGTATCCGGGTTAGTTTGAAATAGTGTAGAGCTGCTATGCTCAATAGAGATATGGATCTTTTTAGGCTAATGATTCATGTACAGCAGATTGAGGCAGATAGGATGAAGGAGAGAGAGAGAAAGTGAGTAAATAGGCCAAGACAGGTAGTCGTGGTTTCTCCCAGTCAGGGTCTCAAGGTGGTAGTTGTTCTCAGTATGGTCAGAGATATTTAGTTCCAGATCTATCTTCAGCTAGGGTACCCGCACCTATGTTTGGGGGGTCAGATCTGAGGGAGCGCCAAGCTCCAAAGCCCAGAGTAGTACTAGTGCTGTTCGTACCCATCCGCGTCGTGGAGAGTGTGGCAGGAGCCACCAAGGTGTGTGTAGAGCCGGTAGTGATGTGTGTTTTAGTTGTGGTGATCCAGGCCATAGAATGCGAGAATGTAGAATGCTGACTCAGAGGGATAGACTCCGTGCGTTTCAGGCTCGCCTTAATTGGGAAAGATTCCCTAAAATAGACCCAGGTATGTTATGAGCCCTTTATCTTTATTACATGCATTGATAGATCCTTTGCTCCCATTTTTAGCTTATATGTTAGAATGAGTCATGCATGAGTTTCAGATCTTGATCAGTCAATCATGACCTAGTCTGTAGGTGCCCCGCGCACCGCCCCAGTATTTCAGCGAAGTGTGTTTAGAAGGACATAGAGTCCCAAGGGGGAGATACCCCATAGTATTATGATATTGCATGCCCTTAGATTCATCCCAATGCATATTCATATTTTCTTTATAAGGTTATCATCAGTAGTTATTGCATTGTCAAGTTGTGCTTTCAAAAGTCAGCTTAGCTGGATATGCATGCATTAGATATACGCATGTAGTAGAAATGAATTCAACTTATCAGTGTGTGATCAGTCATGCATTCTTGAGATCAGCCCAGTTATGAGTCCATGAATCAAATATGCATGAGTGTTATTTGAATTCAGCTATGAGTAGGTTCAGTCGAGTATTACATGCACCATATATGAATCATGCCCAGTATGAGAACTCAGTATGTCAGTTATTCAAGTTACGTAAGAATGCCTTGAAATATTTCTATTTGTTGGGTAGGTTCTATTGATCCATATTTTCAGTCTATCAAGCGACATTCGAGAACGAATGTTTCCAAGGGGGAGATAATGTAATGCCCCACAAAATTCTCTTCCAATCTGAGCCTTAGAGCGTATTTGGTAAAGAAAAAAATCCGAGTCTAAATGTTTCAAAAATATCTTCCTAAGTATGAAATACTTTGAATTTTGTGGGAATCTATTTGAGCATGAATTAAGATCATAGAGGTCTCCTAACTCAAGGACGAGTTGAAATCTTTCCTATCGTTCAAGTTTTTGAGACCGTCAAAATTTGGGTCAAATTCAATCAACCATAACTCCTTGTATATATTGAATTAGAGTACCTACTATAAATGAAATGAAAGTTGTTTGAATTATCTTTCAAAAGATACCAATTTCATCAAAAACCGATATCGGAGCAAAGAGTTATGCCCATTTTACTCCAGCATGTTTGACTGGAAAACTGGTGACGACAATTGTGACAAGCCATCACGCCCATGATGGCCTATCACCCATGTCATTAGACCTATATAGATTTCTAACCCTGGTGATAACATTTTGTGACATGTCATCATGCCCATGATAGCCTATCACCAATGTCATCAACCTTAACCAAAAACTCAAAATTTTACCCTTTTGTGATGACAATTCGTGACGGCCTATCACCAACTTGACGGCTTGTCACGGATGTCGTCAGCTATTTTTTTCAGCAATGTTTTTGCAAGGGTATTTTGGTTATTTCCCACCTTTTGGAGGTCTCTATAAATATGAGCATCCACCTCTAAACCCTAATTTCTCCATTTTCTCTCTCAATTCTCTTAAGAAGATATAACTAGGGTTTCATTCAAGAACCCTAATATTCCAAAAATTCATCCATAATTCTTTAATATTTCTTCAAGAATCAAGTTCCTCATAGTGTGGGCTTCGAGAATTATTTATTACAAGTGCGGATAGAGTCTCAAGCATTAGAATTCATCCAATTTCAAAGATTAAGTTATGTAGATATTGATTCTTGGGTCCCTTTCATCGAAGAAGCTCAAGAACCCTTTTCAAAACTCAAAGATTTTTATGTTTATGAGTTTTTAGTAATTTGTATGAGTTGAAATTTATGTTCAATGTGTTGTTGAGTTTTGATTCATGTTTGTTTACAAGATTCATGAGCCTTAACCCTAGTAGGTGGAATCCATGTGATATTTGTGATGAATCTTCCTTATGTTGCTTTCTATGTGATGTGTTCATGTCAAATGGGTGTAGAAATGATTGAATAAGTGAAGCATGTTCCCCCTAGGCTTGATAAAGAGCTTAGGTAAAGCATAAGGCTCATTGTAGCATGTTGAAGATGAAACCCTAAATTGTGAGTTAGTTTATGCATGCCTAGTGTTTGATAAAATGCCCAAGTGAATGAATTATTCCATGATATTATGAAGTTTCCACAAGCCATGTGATATCCAAACACATGTCAAGATTGATATAGGTATGAAATAGTTGAGGTAATACTTTGTCGAATGGAGTACAATCTAGTAGCATGTTTTCCCTACGTTATTATATGATTATGTTTTTGAGATGTTTAAAGTGTCCCGTTGGCGACTGTGATGATAAATAAGATATTTGTGATTGTTAAATGCTTAAGGTGATGTCTTGAATGATTGTGATGATGAATGAATAATTATGATGATGCATGAATGATTGTGATGATATATGAACGATCGTGATGATGAATGAATGATTTTGCTTTACTTTTATGCTATCGAGTCTTGGGGGTATTTATACCCGACAATAGAGTTGTTGTCTAGATCCCCTATCAGTTTCTCAATAATTCCAGTCGAGCCATGATTCTCAAAATTTAGTGAACTATAGAACTCTGTATCCTCAGACAAGTGTAGAACTTAAGAAAGCTCAATAATCTCCGTTATCTCTGTAATCTTTGTATCACTAGTAATCTAGCCTTACCTCTATAATCAACTCAGATCTAATAATCTCAGAAGCGATTCGATTAATCTATTTCATCTCTATATTGTCAGTCAGATACCATGATTCGATACCTTTTCCGTCAGATACGGAACTAAGTAATCTCAGCATAACTCAGTTAGATCTTTTGAGAAACATGATCATGTCAGTTTTAGTTCAGTTGTGTTTAGTTGAGAATTCAGTTCAGAGTCTTTTAGTTGGGAGTAGAAGCTAGCACCGAGCGAGGAAGGGAGATAGCTCTCCCATCAGAGAGGCCAAGTCGCTAGGACCAATCCATGAACTCCAAAACTACGTAGCCAGGACAGGATGATGGAGTCTCCGTCAGTAGAGGTTGTCACCATCAGAGAGGTTTTACTATTATATTGCCTCAGGCCAACTTTCTGCAAGGATCATCCCGTCAAAGAGGCTTGACCAGATAAGTCTTTACTCGTGGAACGGTATTGACACCCTTCTAGCTGGGGTTATAGGTTGGACCCCACCTATGGTAGGTTGGGGCATGTCGGTTAAGTAACTACTTCCCACAGTTGCAGTTTCAGTATCAATCTTTAGAAATTAAGACTGTGTGGTATAGTCATCTATCTCAGTGAGGAATTCAAATAGGTCCATTGATGCATGGACCATTCTATCAGATAGGCTTGGTCTCATATACAGATTCTTATTATCATATCTAGAGATCTCCTATCAGAGAGGCTTGATCTCAGTCTCAAAAAGCAACAAGCTTAGAATTCAGTCCTTGATATGAGTACGTCCAGACTCTCAGTTATCAGTATCAGATGAGTCAGTGATAATGTATCTCAGTGTCAGTAGTGATTTTAGTTTATAGTAAATTGGTATCTAAGTTTCAGTATCTGGAGTTGCGATGATTGTGTTCATGGTCTATGCATTCATAAATGTGTTCTCATGCGGCATCTTCATGATTATTCAGTTTAGATATTGTGCATACATGAGCCCTTGCATTAGCCTACCTCGTCTACATACATGGTATATTCTTGTACTGACGCATTTGCGCTATGGTGTTTTATTTGACACCATAGGCTCAGAGGCACAGAATCCAGAGTAACCTCAGCAGTTCAGTCCCAGTCAGCTGCAGTAGCAATAGGTCTTCTTTTTTCGAGGATGAATCTCAGTTTACTATTATTGCTTCAGACTTTGTTTATTTTCAGTTGGAGGAGTTAGTTGGGGACCTGTCCCTTCAACTCTGTAGTTCAGACAATTTAGAGGTTTTTCAGATGGATGTATTAGTATTCAGTTTTCTGTATTATGAGTATTCATAGATGTGTTGAACCTTATGGATGGTTTCCATATATATTTTAGATATTATGCAGTGTACAGGTACAGATATCAATAAAGGGTTAGCTTGTGGTCCTTCGGGGTCATAAGCACCATGTGACATCTCGGGATGAGATCTCGGGGCGTTACATGTAATTGAAAGACCAAATGAATCAAACAAGGCAAAGATTTAAGAAAAAATATGTAATGTTGGTCAAGTGTTAGATTCTCTTCGCTAAAGGAAAAATGTGATTGTATTCTAACACAATAACAAAAAAGTAGTAAACAACTAAAGAAAAATTGAGAAAGCTTAAGAAAGAAACTAGAGACATTTTATTACTTATAGGGTAAGATGAGCAAAATTTAGATCCTTTACAATGGGAGAGGGGTGTTTATTAATATGATGCAAAGGTTGTCCTTCAGCCAATGGGACAGTGTTATTCTCTGAGCCTATAGTAATGCATCCAATGACCCTTAGCCATTTTTCCTCAATCCGATTAAGGAGGCCAACCTAATACTACAGTCGAGAGTTGCCTGTGTTTGATGTCACCTAAATTACACCTCCAAAAGTAGTCACTGTACCAAATATAAAATCTAATTAGGGTGGGATTGAACCCACTAGGAATAGGCCAAAATCTCTATCAATATGTCTATCTAAGCAACCAATAAGTGATTTCCTATAGGGGTTTGGATTTCTGACTTCAGATAGTAATAATTGTTGATTTTATTTGGTTTGTAATCAATATGAGAGAGGACTAGGACTGTGTTTCCTATAACTTCATAACTCCATTAGTTCTTCATACCTAGTGATCTCTTATGGTGTTTGACATAGAGAATTGATAGGTTATATTCACCTAAACAGCCTTCCCTACTTGTGTAAGTAACTATCCTCAAACAAACTAGTAACCCTTATATTGGATCCCAGATTATCCTCCCTAAATTATTGAATCAAGATATTAATTGAAGGTTGATAGCTCTAAGTCTTTGTTGTTTATTCTTTTTTCCCATATGTTACTCATTATTTTCTCCAGAGTAAATACAATAAGTTCTAATGTTGGCCACAATTAAAAAACAATCAATTCAAATAGAACAACAATATATGCACAAACACCCTTAGCAAATAACCTCATACTATGAACACTATATTGTTTATCTTTCATACTTCCCACAATGCTAGTTGTGATGTTTAGCTACTCTTGCTTATAAGAACACACCAATAATTATTAAAAGGAAACATAATCATGCATTTAAGAAGAATAAGATGAAAAACCATGTATCTTAACATTTAATTATAACCCTAAAAATTGATATTTATATTTGCAAGACCAATAACATTCCTCAAAAGTACTAAGATAATATAGAATTAAATAATAAACATATTAGGAGTATTTATAGGCATAAAGGAAACCTTTCCTAAAAAAACTTGAATAGCAAGGTCGCCAATAGCTATGATTCTGGCGACGAGTCATAGGGTCTACCTCAGGCTTTTTGCATGGATCTGTCAATCATTGTTTGTTCTTCAGACAGTTTGCAATTGGAGATTGAAAAAAGTAAAAGGGGGTTGTTAAAATAAGAGTAATAATAACAATGTAACAATCACTCGGATTATGTTCCCCCTAATTTCATAACTATACAGACTGTTTGTGCTTGTCAAACTATCTCGGTGCCTTGCATGCAAAATCTAATAAGTTATGTTTTACCTAATCATATCTTGACATTAGTTTGGGTCGATTTCACATGTATCATCTCGATCTTAGAGTGTCGCATTACTAACTCTTAATTTATGATCTCAGATTAACTGTCTCTTCTCAGTCTCAAGTTAATTAGATGAAGGTTGATAGCTTCAAATTACTGTTGTGACTTTCTTTTCCTAATATCTACCTCTCTAGGTCTCTCAAAAAATTATCGAATACAAGTGAGTTCCTAAGGTTTGAAACCGTTAAGAAAGCAATCAAAATGAAAGAAATCCCAATACATGCAAGAACACTAATTTAGAATGACTTCACACTAAACTTGCTTTGTTAATCTATTAGGATTCCCACAATCTTAGTTATGGGGTTTAGCTGCTCATTATTATAAGAACGAATATAGATTTCATAGATGAAAACATAACGATGAACTTACGAAGAATAAGAATAAAAATCCAAAATGTCAAATTAATTGTAAACCCTAAAAACCAAGAACAATAATTTCAAGATCAATAATGTATCTCAGGACTCAAAATAATGTCAAAAGTATATAAAGTGTGTAAATTGATAATAAAAACATCCACAGGGTACTTATAGATACATTTGAAAAACTATCCTAAAAAATGTAGAAAATTTAAGTCGGCACCAACCCACGAGGCTACCTATGGGTCCTAGGTTGTACCTATGAGGCGTAAGTAGGCTCGTGAAAATTAGAGAAATCTCCATTATGTAGAAATTCTACCTGTGAGGCAACCTACAGGTCAAAGGTTGTACCTATGCCTCATAGGTAGGCTCGTGAGGATCAGAAATTGATCAACCGGCTTTAAAACTTTAGAAAATTAACCTACGTGGACACCTACGGCTCGTAGGTGCTACCCACGAGTCATAGGTTGACTTATGGCTAACCTTCTTAGCAACTCTTCATTCCATTTTTTGTTCTTTGCTCCGAACTCTATTTTCCTACAAAATCAACATAAAAGCACATAAAATCTATCAAGAATACCTAAGTTCGTGCACAATTTTCTTATTTTAAGCATCGAAAGTGTCATGAAACCATGGCACATCTCCCAGGAAGTTTGTTTGATTTTTATAGCCATTTTCCTATTTTAAAGATTCTAAAATTGAGAAAATGGTCTTGAATTAGAACTTTAGGTAAATAGTACTGGATAACAATTTTGACTATTTTATTAGCTCCAAAATGCCATTTTTAGTCCAGAAAAACCTTGGCCTGAATTTCAAGGCTTTCGAGATTGTTTTGGCTATTTGGTCAATTTTGATAAAAATGAGATCTTGAGTGTGGGTCCCATATTTTATCAAATTGAACTCTTAGAGAAATTTTTAATGGTTCCATTGAGTTTCGAAATGTTAATTTGGTAGGAACATGGGTGAGCCACTTAGGCCTAGGAGATTTATTCGATCCCCCTACAATGGAAAATTACACTATTTATATACGATTAAAATTATTTTTATGCATATAATAGATGTCGACCTCCTTTTGGCAAGTTCATATGTTTACTTATTCATATTTTGAACCCTATTAATGAAAATCATGACTCCACCACTAGGTAGGCAACATAATTTATTTGTGTGCACGGGGTTTTGGATGAATATTGAGCACCCAATCGGAGTTTGTTAGGACTTAGTATTTTGTTGGTGCAGACTAAAATTGTTCTTCACATTTTCAGGTGTAAAGGATTCTCGGCTTCACATTGGATTTAGCCATCACGTTCGTAGAGAGAAAGCTGGGCTGGTGAGTTCGAGCCTTTTCTTCATATTTGTGGTGGACTGATCGTGTTCAACAAGGCCTAATATGTTCTGGCATCGCATTCATGACAAAGGTCCTGCAATCACGAAGAATGGACCTATGGCAATATAAATAGTACTTCATTAGTTTTTCAGCCATTATTTTCTCAATATAACCACCATTATTAGACATGAGAACTTAAGAACTAGTGGAGAATCATAAATTAGAGCAGGGATTAAATAAAGGATGTTAAAGTGATCATCTTGTCATCATTATCCCATAAGTTTTTGGCTATTTCTCTGACTAGTTTCTTGAAATATCTTCTATATTAACCTTAATGTTTGGACTATTTTAGGGAACGATTTGTAAGTTAGTGGTGCTCAATTTTTAAACACAAGCTCATGTACCTTGAGAGATATTATTGCAATGTTTATTTTACAAGCAGTCCCCAATATTTAATTTTTAGCCTAATTTTTGTACCCTGAGCGTAAATTCGCAACATGGAAATTGTTGTTATCGGCTTGATTCCTAGATTATTATTTTGATGACATAGTAGCAATGAGAAGCTTCTCCAAAAAGGAAAGCTCTGATAGAGGATTTTTTAGTGCTTTCAGTGTCATCCATGTAGGCTAGGCTTATCTTTTGTTAGATTTTGATACTATAGGGGTCGTTTGGTATGAGGTATAAGTTGTAATAGTCCCTGGATAAATGTAGGATTATTTTTTCGTTTGGTTGGAGGTATTACTTAGTTAAGGGATTATTTATCCAACCATTTGTACCTTAGTGATGGAATAAGTTATTCCATATATATGGCTAGATAACTAATCTCAAGATTAATTATCTCGTGATAACTTGTTCCCAACACAACTACCCCTTATGGTATTAGTATGGTATCGTGCTAATTGTTGGTAGAATTATTATGGTTTAGAAATTTTTTAGTTATTTTTTGATTATTTAATCCAATTAAGTGACTGTAGGACATATTTTGGCCTTTAATTTCCTTAGGCTAGTAGTTACTACTCCTTTAGCACTTGACTCAGTATACTTGGGGCCTTGGGACAGTGATTTAGAAGCCTTAGTCTGGGTGAAAGTAGAAGCTTTCTTTAAGTTGGGATTTAGGGATCGGTAGTTACCTTTACGACTCCTTTTAGGGTAAATTACCATAGGTTAGTACCTTGTCTTGTAGTGGATAGCTTTATAAGCCCTAGGTGGGATAGTTATTGAAACTGTAATGGTTTTCTCATTATATGTGGTTGTTGACTTAGTATTCCAGGCGTTTAGCTCTTTTGGCCTTACATCTTGACCTTTGACTTAATAATAGGTACCTTTGGCCTTACATCTTGACCTTTGACTTAATAATAGGTACCTTGTGCTCTGTTAAGTGAATTTGACCTTCTAAAATGGTAGTAGGGACTAAATAGACTTAGGTTAAATTATAATATTGTTTTATTACTATATGTTTCTCATTTAGCTTTGCTTTATGTCCATAACTAATTTATTGATTATTTCCTATTAGTTTTGGTTTGAGTTTGACATCTAGTTGTACTGGTCATTATTTGTTAGTTCCAGTTTGAGTTTGGCAGTTGGTTATACTAGTTACTTTCTATTAAGTTCTGATTCGATTCCAATATTCACTATTATTATTTAAAATGGTAAATCTAGTTTGGGACTGGTATTTTTCATGGTTTTGGATGTATGCTAATTGTACATATTGGAACATTTTACTTTTTTGCTGCTATTCTTGAACTTATATTAGTATTACTCTTTGCTTGCACCCACCATGTTTATGGATGCTCGATTGGATTTTTTTTATTGTGTGTCCCTTCTAGGCTTATAGGGGTCATGTAATTTATAACTATTCATTTATTTATGTACTTTAGTTATTTTCATTCTATTCTCACATTTGCTAATCATAGCCCATTATTTTCATCTTGACTTCTTTTTAGTTGCCTAGTAATATAGTTTCACACCTTGTTTATGTTCTTACCATAATTAAGCTCAATCGACTTATGATGTCTATAAGTACTCATGTTTTGGTACTCATACTACATATCAGTAACTTTTCCCTGATTCAGATCCTAGTGTGAGTCATCATTATTGATGATGCACACTAGCTGAACTGCTAATTGGAGATTTGGGTGAGCTTTCAATGTTGGAGCTGATCCTTCTCCTTTTGCTTTAGTTTTAGTCTTATTTTGTATATCTATAATCTACTTATATTTTGGCATTTTTATAGTACTTTTTGTATATAGAGGCTCTTGTACTAACCTTACCAGGTCACGGGGGATTCATTGAGCAGTTTTTTCTTCTTCTATTTTTGTGTATGACATGCGTATATATGTATATATTCCTCTTTTTATTGCTTTATATTACTCTTTTATGCCTATTTCTCTATCTTTCGTATGTTAACCTATTACTTATTATTTTCGACTATGGTTTCGCTTATCTACTAGTGGGATAAAGTAAGTGCAATCATCGCCTAAGATATTGGGTCCTGATAGTTTGGTAATAGATCCTAGGTTCACAGGTATCATTAGTACAAGAAAATATGTGCCTTGTAGCATATGTGAGCACTTGAGGGATGAGTCACGGGGTTGCAGTGGGGCTTTATGATTGTGACAGAGTATAAGGCTATATTTCATGAGTTATCTTGACATGACACCATAATTTTACCTACTAAGTATGAGAGAGTGTGGTGGTTTGTTAGAGAATTGAGACTTCCACTTTGTATGGATACTCAGAGTTTGGTATTTGTGGGTAGGTCATTTATTAATATTGCTAATTATGCTCATATTATGAATAGTTTGAATCACGAGGCCCATAGGGGCAATAATAAGAGACCTTCTCTTTAGGGAAGTTATAGTGGGAGCTATAATGGTCTATATTTCCAATATCTACAGCAATAACTATATCTATAGTAGGGTCAGTCTAGTAGTCCCGCTTATGTAATTTTATAGATTTTATATGAGGGTTAGCCTGGGTATAGTCATTACAGTGGTTAGGGTAGTGATCAAATTTCAAATGGTATCAAGTTAGGGTCTTAAGTATGAGGTGGCCATTTTGGGTCAGTCGGACTTTCTGTCAGGTTAGAGTGCTTGAGTCCATGCTTTGATTATGGTTTTATGGGTCATTTTGTGAGGAAGTGTCCCCGATATAGGATTATTGAGCCTTTTGCATTGGTTGTTTATCCTATCAGGTCATTGCTACCCTAGTTAGGGGTGGTGCATATTATTGCAGGGGTGGTACCCAAGGTTCTCTAGAAGGTACTCAAGCAGGTAGAGTAGGTGGTTTTGTAGGCATATATTTTAGAGGTGGCAGGGTATTTATGTTCTTTTCTTGGTAAGACAGAGGCTGAGGCTTCAGATGTTGTTATTATAGGTATAATTTTGGTGCCATCAGTTGGCTTCTCAATTATTTGATCCATGTTCCACTTATTCATATGTGTCTACTTATTATGTATCTTGTTTGGGATTGTCTTGTGAGCCTTTATATATGCCTATGCATGTATATACTTTCGTGAGTGAGTCTTAACTGGTGGATTGGGTATATAGATCTTGCATTATGACTATTTGGGAGTATGATACTTAGGCCAATCTCATTGTACTTGATATGGTTAATTTTGATGTGATTCTAGACATAGACTGGTTATCCCCCTATCATGCAGTCTTGGATTATTTTTCCAAGACCATTACCTTAGCCATGCCTGATTACCCTTAGTTGTGTGTCAAGGTACTTTTAGCGATACATTGACGGGGACTATCTCTTATTTTTGGTCTAGGAGACTATTTTAAGAGGGTGTATGGCTTATCTTGCATATGTTTGTGATGCTATTATTTAGTGTCCTTTACTTGATTCTGTACCAATAGTTTGTGAGTTCACGAATGTTTTTCCTATTGACCTATCTAGCTTTCCTCCTAAGTGTGAAATAGCTTTTGTGATTGATCTTGAGATAGACACCTGACCTATTTGTATTTCACCTTATTATGTGGCTCCTATCGAGCTAAGGGAACTGAATATTCAACTTCAAAATCTTCTGGGTAAGTGATTTATTAGATAGAGTAGCTCTTCTTAGGGTGCTTCAATTTTTTTGTGAAGAGAAAAGACGGTTCTATGCATATGTTTATCGATTACAGGTACTTAAATAAGGTGACAGTGAAGAATAAGTATCTTATACCTTGTATCAATGATATTTTTGACCAGCTTCAGGGCACAACCTTTTATTCTAAGATTGGTTTGAGATCTAGCTACCATCAGTCAAAAATTTGAGCAGTAGGCATCCCTAAGACGTCCTTCAGGACTCCCTACAACCATTATAAGTTCTTAGTAATGTCTTTTGGATTAACCAATGCCACAGCAACATTCATGGACTTGTTGAACATCATATTCAGGTCTTATATAAACTTCTTTGTGATCATATTTATTGATGAAATCCTTGTTTCATCGAGTAGAGAGGAGCATAAGCAACATTTAAGAATTGTGCTCCATACTTTTAGAGATCAACGACTTATGCCAAATTCTCAAAGTACTAGTTTTGGCTTGAGTCTGTAGTATTCTTGGGGCATATGGTGTCTAGGATGGGATTATGGTAGACTAGAAAGGACTGAGGTAATTTGTGATTGGGCCAAACCAATATATCTGAATAAGGTTCACAGCTTATTAGGTTGGTAGGTCATTTTAGATTGTTCATTACGCGATTTGCCTTTATTATAACACCTATTACTAGATTGACTAGGCAGGAGGTCCTACTTCAATGGTCTGACGAGTATTAGGAGAGATTTCTGATGCTTAAGTCCTTACTTATTTCAACTCATATTATGACTCTTCCAGTTGAAGGAGAGGTTTTTATCAAATATTGAGATGGTTTGGGTGTTGGTTTGGGTTATGTATTATATTACAGGGTCAATGTATAGTATATGCTTTTAGACAACTAAAGATGCATGAGTGTAACTACCCTATTCTTGACTTAGAGTTAGCAGCAATAGATTTTTTGCTTAAAATTTTAAGGCATTACCTGTGTGGTGTTCATTGTGAGATATATATTGACTACTATAGTCTTCAGTATATAATGACTCAGATCTTAATTCGAGACAAAGCATGTGACTTGATTTACTGAATGACTATTATATCTCTATTTTAAACCATCCGGGCAAGGCGAATATGGTAAAGGACACCTTGATCTAAAACACGTTGAGTATAGGGAGCTTGGCCTTCCATTCAGCTTCAAAGCGGCCATTGTCCTGGGATACTTAGTCCTTAGACAAAAGGTTGATGTATCTTGATATTTCATACCCTAAGATGATTCTTACTAGTGTTGAGGCTATTTCTACCTTGTTGGAGAATATTTGAGATCGATACTTTAAGGATAGTCAATTGTGTGGTATTTGATATCAGGTGTAGAGAGGTGAGTCCAGGAGGTATACCTTAGAATTTTAGGATATTTTGAGATTTCATGATCATATTTTTGTTCTGAGGGTAGAAGGTTTGATTTAGTTTATACTTTGAGAGGCTTTTTACTCCAAATAATCTATTCACCTAGGGGCAATTAAGATGTATAGAGATTTGAGACAATATTTTAGGTAGAGCGGTATGAGGAGAGATATAGTGGACCTTATAGCTTAGTTTTTTTATTGCCAACACGTGAAGGCCAAGTATTTGGGATCGGGTGGATTGCTTCACAGTGTACCCATTCCTGAGTAGAAGTAGGAGAGGATTACTACTGATTTCATGAGTGGTTTGCCTCACACTTCTTCTGGTTATGATAATATTTGGTTCATCATAGATAGATTGACCACGCTATCTCATATCCTTCCTGTTTAGTCTTCTTATAGTACCAAAAAGTTAAGTAGAGCTATGCTCGAGAGGTGGTTCATATTTACAAGGTACCTGTGTATATTATTTCAAATAGAGGTTCCTAGTTCACCTTCACTTGTTAGAGACGTTTTTAGATGGAATAGTTACTCATGTCAACTTTAGATAGCTTTAATCCCCAGACTGGCAGTCATTTAGAGCGGACTATTCAGGTTTTGAAGGACATGATCCTAGCTTGTGACATGGTCTTTAGAGGTCTGTGGGAGAAATTCTAGCCTTAGCAGAGTCTGCCTACAATAATAGTTACCATTCAAGCATTTAGATAGCACTATTTAAGGCATTATATTAGAGGTAATGTTTATATCTGATTGGTAAGTTTGATACTTTAAAAGTTAGTCCACAATGTATTAATTTGCTTCAAGAGTCATTAGACAGAATCTGGGTTATTTAGGATAAGCTACAGGCAGCTCAGAGCAGGTCGAAGAGTTTTGCCGACTGTTGGTTTTGTAATTTCATTTGGAGCTAGTGATTGGGTTTTCCTTTGAGTGTCACCAATGAAGGGCATGATGAAGTTCAGTAAGACAGGCAATCTCAACCCTAGGTATATCAAATTATTTGAGATCTTCAAAGAGTTGGGAAGATAGACTATGAGTTGGCTTTACATCCAGCCTTTTCAGCTATTCACCCAGTATTTCATGTGTTGATGCTCTGTTGTTATATTCCAGATGAGTCTCACGCGCTCCAATGGGACTCATTTTGATTAGATGATAGATTGATCTTCATGAAGGAGTCAATCTCCATTCTAGCCAAAGATATCAGACAGGAGAGATTCATGTGGTTAAGGTTCAACGGAGACACCCTCTATTTAAGGTGGCTTCCTAGGAGATCGAGCATGATATGCAGACTTAAATTCCTCACCAATTCAAGCCTTATGAAACTTCTTAGCTCTTTACTTTTATGGAGGAAAGTCTTTTTCATAGTGGATCTTATAATGACTGTCTAGGTCATTTTCTAATTTTTAATTCCTTTTCTAGATTAAAGTTTTTTTTTATAGCTGGACCAAGTCATTTATGACATATTGGTACTAACAATTTAGTTCTCGAACAATTTATTTGATTTTTATAGTTATTTCCCAAATTTGAAGCTTCTAAAGTTGAGAAAAGGGTCTCAGATCAAAACTTCAGGCAAACAACCTAAGCTGACAATTCCAATAGTTTTTTTAGATAAAAACTGTTGATTTTAGTTTAGGGGCACCATTGGTCCGGGTCCCAAGGCTTCTGAATCATTTTAGGCTATTGGATGGATTTGGGTAAAAATAAAACCTTAGGTGTGGAACCTATATCATATAAAAAAATCCTCTTATAGAAATTTTGATGGTTCCATTGTGTCCAAAATGCCAAATTTTGTTGGGTAGTATAGTCCATTTGTGTGCATGGGGTCCCTTACTAAACCTGAGCACCCGATAGGAGTCTGTTGAGACTTTGAATTTTGTTGGTGCATCAATATATGATGCATACTAAAATTAGTGTTCGCATTCATGAGGACTTGGCCTCGTTTACAAGGGTCAAGAATTCTTGATCTTCACATTCTCAAGCTAGCCATCATTAAAAAAAAGCTGGTGTAACGCCCTAAAAATCTATCCCGAGACGTCACACGGTGATTAGGACCACAAGTGATCCCAAGCTAACCCTTCTACTGCATAACTCATAAGCAACTGAATAATATGTATTAAATGACTGAGTTTACTGAGCGGAAACATAAAAATGATGGAATCTGAAAAATACAATACATACAACTTTTACATTCTGATAAAGTCTGAAAAGAAGAACTAAAAGTTACATAATTGAGTCTAACTGTCATCTGTGAAGCCTTTAATATACTAACTATAGATAGATAGGATGTGATCCCAACTACCACTAATCAATACATATGAGTAAGAAAGTAATGAACATGAATAAATCTAACTGAAGTCCCCGGAGTAGGACTCATCATCTCGCTGGCTGGAAGCTGGAACTGTTTGAGTCTGAATGTGCATACTAAAACTTGTACCAACATTAGGAGAAAATATAGCACATAGACATATATGTGGATCAGTACTTAGAGGATGTACTGAGTATATGGGGGTGAAATGCAATAAGTAAACAATATTATCATAGTTTACAAAATCATGCATGCTAAATGTAAATGACTCACATAGGCTTGAGTAATCTGAAATCTGAAAGTCAAAATCATGAATAATAAAGCATATAATCTAAATCTTGTGAGCCATTACACTTAGTTTTGGAATCTGTATTATGTTCTCATTCTCAAATCATATAGGCTAAAATGATGTTTGAAAACTTATTCTGCATAGATAACATAAACATTCATAATTCATCTTAAAATCTGGAAATCTCAGTAATGTGCATAAAACATAAACACTCATGTAATTCAATTTCTAAATTATTGAAATCTCACAATCTCATGAATAGCAATATGGGGTATCAACCTAAACTTTAAATTCATAGGAAAATATATAAATCAAATAACTTTCATAATAAAATCAAGTTTTGGTCATAAGGACGAAAGAATAATCCTTGTTCATAACCCCACATACCTTAATTATTCTTGAATTATGAAGAAATCTTAAATCTTGGAACTTAATGATGAACTTGTGAAAGAAACTTTATTTTTGATATCTCTTGAAAAATTATTGAACTTTGAAGATTGAACTCTTAGATTTCTTGGGGGAATCTCAAAATTGATGCTTGAATTCTTATCTTCTTGAGAAGAAAAGACTGAAACTCATTCATGGGGGAAAGGGGAGGGTTTACATGAGTTTTGATGATGAAAAGTGGGCAAATAATGCCCTTTGGGGTGTTATAAATCGTGTTTGGACGGCTAAGGATGGGGGAAAAGGACTATACTACCCCCTGGCCTCTCTATTTCATGTAAATGACCATCATGGTATGACCTGAGAAGCGGAAATGAATCTCGCATTGTGCCTCCCGAAAATAGGAATTAATCTCGCGTCGCGAGCTTATCGCGAAAGCTCACTACCTCACACAAAAAATGACATAACTTTTTACTCGGGAATCGGATTTTAGCAAAATTGGTATTGTTGGAAAGATAATTAGATTATCTACAATTTTCTATTTTTTAATATGAAAAATTCCATGTATATAAAAATTTATACACATTTAAAGTAGACCCTTGTAGAATCGAATACCAAACTCTGGGTGAATCAAAGGATCTTAGCTCAACTTGGCTCTAAATGATTTCTATGAACATTTTTAACCTCATGAGAATTTCAGACACTAGTATAAATATTATGAAACTTGTATCCACATGGGGATTATTTGTATTAGAGCTTACACATTTAGGAACGACGGTTTATAGACTAGCCTGAAAATGCGGGGTGTTATAATCGGCCTGGCTGATCCACGTTTATTCTTCACATTCATGATGGACTGGTTGTATTCATAAGTCCTAGTTTGGTTTGGCATCACATTCACGATAGAGGTCCTGCAATCATAAAAAAGGGAGCCTTGATAGTATAAACAATACTCCTTTATTTTTCAGCTATTACTTTCTAAGTATAATCACTATTGCAGGACTTGGGAACTTAAGAACTCATGGAGAGTAATAAATTATAGTTGGGCTTAAGTAGGGTACACTAAAGTTATCATTTTCTCATCATTATCTCATAAGTTTTTAGTCATTTCCCTAATTAATTTCTTGAAATCTATTCTACATTAACTTGACGTTGAGACTATTTTGGGGCACGATTAGAGAGATAGTGGTGCTTAATTTATTAGCTCAAGTTCATGGTACCTTGAGGGACTTTATTGTAGTTTTGATTTGGGAATTTCGCAAGCGAGACATACCATTTAATATTTATCCCAATTTCTGACGTAAAGCGTTTATACATATCTTTGTTCCCGACTTAACTCCTAGACTATTATTTTGATAACATGGAAGCAATCAGTGATTCATCAAAAACTAAAAGCTCCACCATGGAGGATTTTTGAGTTCTTTCATTTGCGTCCAGTTAGGCTAGGCTAACCTTTATTTAGACTTTACTCTTTTGTGGTATTAGTATGGCATTGTGCTATTTGTTGGTGGGATTACTATGATTCAGATAGCATTCAATATTTTATGATTATTTTAGTTGATTAGGGGGTTGTAGGATAGATTTCGGCCTTGAATTTCCTAAGGTTTGTATTATTCAGGGACTGATAGTTAGCTTTATGGCCTTTTTAGGGTAAATTACTATAGATTAATTCCTTGTCGTGAAGTAAATTTCTATAAACTCCTACGAAGGTTAGTTATCAAAATTGGAGTGGTTTGCTCGTTATATTTTGGTTGTTGACTTGGTTTTCCTAGTGTTTAGCTCTTTTGGCCTTAAATCTCGACCTTTGACATAATAATTAGAACCTTGCACTCCTCTAAATGAATTTAGCCTTCTAATGTGGGAATAAGGACTAAACAAACTTAGGTTAAATCAAAATGTTGGATTACTACCTATTTCTCAATTACTTTTGGTTTGATTCTGACATCTGGCTTATTGCCTATTAGTTTTGGTTCGAGTCTAGCATTTGATTGTACTGGTTATTATTTGTTAGTTCTAGTTTGAGTCCAGTGTCTATTTCTACAGGTTGTTATCTCTTAAGTTTTAATTCAAGTCGTACATTGAATATTATTAATTTAAAATTGGGTAACATGGTTTGGGACTGGTATTTCATGGTTATGGATGGAAGATGGATATACAATATGCTCATCACACATCTTGGCTTATTTTACATTCCTTGTTGTTATTCTTTACTTTATATTAGAATTACTCTTTGTTTGCACCGATTGTGCTTATGGGAGCTTGATTGGAGGGTTTTAAAGTTTGTGACCCTTCTAGGCTTTTGTACATCTAGGCATTTATTTATGTTCTTGAGTTATTATTCTTGCATTTGCCTATCATATCCCGCTATTGCCACTCTGAATCATATTTATGCCTAATAGTAAAGTTTTGCACTTTATTTATACTTATACTATAATTGAGCTAAATCATCCTAAGATTTCTATTGAGTACCCTGTATTTTGGTACTCATACTATGCTTTTGTATATTTTTCTGTGATGTAGAACCTAGTATGAGTAATTATCGTTGATGATGCACTCGAGATGAGCTATTGCTCAGAGATTTGGGTGAGCTTTCAATGTTCGTAGTTAATCCTTCTCCTTCTTCTTTAGTTCTAGTCTTATTTTGTATATCTAGAGGCTACTTGTATATTTTGTCACTTGTCTAGTACTCTTTATATATAGTGGATTTCGTCTTGACCATATTAGGTCCTGGGGGACTTATTTTGAGTATTTTTGACCTATTTGATTTTTTGTATGAAATATATATATATATATATATATGGATGTATATATATATATATGTATATTTTCTTTTTGGTTGCTTTATATTATTATTTTATTCCTATTTCTCTATCTTTTAACTGTTAGCCTATTACTCGTTGCTCTAGATTATGGATTGTCTTACCTACTAATGGGGTAAAGTAGGTGTCATCATGACTTGAGTTTTTGGATCGTCACATGCGTCCCTTGGAACATACACTATAATATCTTGTCTCTTGCATCTGGTTTTATTGGAAGAGGCTTTACAAACTTGGCTCCTCTGATGTCTTGGATTGTCGAGATAAGCCGGTTGGGCTGATGAGATGTTGAAGTAACACTCCTAGACCATGGGGACTTCATTGATGGCGTACACGTTTCTCTATCGTCCTATACTGTAACTCCGCTGTGAGGGTTCCTTTTTCAATCTTCAATCATATTGCAACTAAGTGACGCTAGAGATCTACTATCATTACTATCATTGGACCTTGAATCTATTGAATAGAGAGTGTAGCTTCTTAACTTAACCCTTTAGAGTCATTCCAGCATTCTAGGTTCCTAGTTTACCCTCATAAATTATTTTGGGGTCTTGGGCCGCTCCATATTAGTAGGTCTTTCCCTATAACTCACTTATATTCATCTTCAATTCGGATGTTTAACTTGTACCTATTGTGCACATCAGCTCGGGTTGTTTCTTCAAACTTAGTTAACCTCTCTTCAAGTATAAAGAAGGGAATTGAGCTTTTGAGGTCCAGACCTTCAGTAAGTGCCTCTATTGTACAGTCATTTGGCATCATTGATAGTTGTATTCTTTTCTTCTGGAATCGGAACACAAACTCCCAAAGCATCTCCAAATCTCTATAGTCTATATTGAAAGTATTTTATCGAAAGGTTGCATATTCTTGGCCCTTGTATGGTCTCATATAAATCTATATTTCAATATGTTAAATAAGTCGATAAAGTTTTCAGAGAGAAGAGAGTACAATACCTGGGATCCTCCCAAAAGCATCTCTTCAAAATTCTTCACCATAATCGACTCGACCTCCTTCTTAGTCAGGTCGTTGTCACTGACTATTGTGGTGAAAAACAACATGTGCTAGTTTAATATTCCATCATAGTTTGGGATGTCTGATATCTTGAACTTCTTCTGTATGAGTCTCATCATAGTAGCAATGTGAGGCACCTTGGCATAGCTTTTAGAGTCAGGCTCCTTTACCATCATTGGGACTTTCGGAATACGGTTCATCTGAGAGTTTAGCTAAGAGTACTGCATCTTCATATCCTTCCTCAGAAGGTTCAACACACTCCTTGTAAAGGCTATTCCCTTGGGGCTAGTCTCATCGTTTATTGTTGTTATCCTATCCATAATGATGTATAAAAAGATATAAAAGACCAAGTAACAAAATATAATCAAGATTTAGAGGGAAGATAGAGATGAAAGAAAGAAATAATTCCACAATTGAAGTAAATTAGAGATAACAAGATTTGTAATTCCCTAATTTGAACAAATAATAACGTGATTGAATTCAAGAGAGAGAAGAATTGAACTCAAACGTGAATAATGTTACCAAAAGATAATCAAAAGAGATCCAATGTAGAGACAAAGGGATAAAACCGCAAAACTCACTAAGGAATAATTGAACTTAAATATACTATCTACCCTAAAAGTGTTCATCATATTCTATATATACTACTAGGGCTAACTTAAAATAAGAAAAGGCATAAATGCCCTTTAAATATATGTACAATACTATGATTAAAGAACCAAAAATATAATGTTAATCTTTTCTTGTGTTGGTTCTTTGGCTTCCATACTATCTTGAAACACTCCAGGCTATTGGTGTCAAGTTGAAATCTTTTCATGAAATAAGTAATTTATGAACTTGCGTCATTCTTCTCTTCTTGAAAGGAATTCAACCTCGAATTTGAACCATGCATAACATAGAAGGGAATTAGTACCCAAGCCAAAAAGTGGCTTCCAAAAAAGTTACATACCACTTCAAAAAATGTACACTTTTATGATAGATCCAAGACTAATAAAATCTTATAAAAAGTAACTTTTCAAGTAAAATAACAAGATATTGACTCAAAAGTATACCATCATCATAAAATAGGTTAAACAAACCAATAATTCTACATATTAAAACTTTCAAGTAAAAATTAGTTTCTTCAATAACTTAGACCAAATGTTCCTCAAGCCATAATTTGATTGTACTCTTCTAACCACAACACTAAGAGAACTAACAATATCATACATAAACCTCATATACAAGTATATATTTTTGAAATCAAATACAAATATTTCTCACTCAGTAATTGATGAGTGGCAAATTCGCCCACTCATTTGCAACTAAAGTCAAGCACACTAAGATGAAATAATTGTGTATATAAGGCTAATTATCTAGTAAAATGCACTAATATCCATTTTCGGTGCTCTTGCAGGAAACCAGATGAAAATAAGTTGATACAAAGCTAGAGGGGACAAAATGAAAGCAACAGAAACTAAAGATGAAAGGCAGACCCAGGAGTAGACCCTTAGATACCGTGATCATAGCCTAAATATCGCAATCGTAACCAGTCAATAAGTCAATTAAAGGGCGATTGCGATAGGAACACTATGATCGTGGTAACATAATCGCAGCCAAGGAATGTCGATCACGATAGGGAGGAAAAGTCTTAAGGGAAGATTTGCAATTTCACAAAGCTAAATCCTAAATCTTAAGAGGCCAAACCCTTTCACTAGAGGGGTATCTTTCTCTTTTATCCATTTTTTACCCAACCTCAATTTTTTACCTTGGTAAGGTTATTGTACTACTCTTGAGCTAAGAAAACATTAGAGTAATTACTAAGTAAAGGATTAGCATTTTTCATTGAAGATTTATTGAAATTTAAAGTTTAGATTTGCATTCTCTTTATCTTTCATGGATCAATTTGGTGAAAATTTTGGTATATCTATACTTTCTATCTTTATAAGTAGCTAATTATTCCTCTTGGTGTTATGTTTGATTAGGTAGTGATTAGTGCATGGGTGTTGTTTATTTATATATCTAATTAGCTATTTTTTGTGGGTTTTGCTTTTACCATATATTTAAATTAAGAATTATGGATGAAAACCCTAATTATTTATAATTCCATACTATCCTTAAAATAGGGGTATTGGATGAGGGACATTTGTGAATAATAACTTGAGTCATCTTGTGTGATAGCATCATCTTAGAAATAAGGATGTTGTTTGAGTTAGAAATAAGGATGTTGTTTGAGTTAACTTATTTGATAGTGCTATCTTAGAAATAAGGGTGCTAATTGAGGTATTGGATTGGTTATTTTACCATATTTTTGAGGTGTACGAAAGAATCCATGAATGTATTTTAATGTTTTATTGAAATATTGGCACTAATACCTATAAATCTAGCCTACCCATGACTCTAGCTAAATTTGGATAAATTCTTAGTTACCCATGTATGAGTTTGCACCTAGAATGGCATAACCCCAAGATCCTCTCTTAATTGATTACACTCTAATAATTTTTAGCCTCAAGTTAATACTCTAGAAGCCCAAATATTATTATATATTTTGAAAACGTTCAAAATCCCCCAAATACTTGTATCCTTGATTTGAATTTAGCAACTAAAGTCATTTTGAACTTACTCATTCACCACTCACATTTTTCCTCATGGATTTTACCCAGACTCAAAGTTGGGTATTATATTGACAACGATCATCTAGCACTTAAATCAACATGTGAATTAAGCATTATCAAAAATGGTGTCGTTGCCGGGGAATAATTTGGCATATTGAGTTAGTTTTAAATTTTAGCTTACTTGCTTGGATTCAAACTTGTGAAAATATTTGTTTGTGATTTTTTTTTTTGTTTTTTGTGTTAGGTAGATATTTGTTTCTGTTGCTTGTCACTATGAAATCTTCGAATGAATATGAGTTCGGTGGTTGCAAATCTTATCTTAATGATCTATGTCCATATATTGGTGGACTCCACTTTTGGCAAAATTGTAAATATGCTCTTCGGAGAGAGGTGTGAGCACCATCTCGATCCTATGGGAGTATAATTGTTCTTTATGTGGTGGCCAAGATGCATATTGGAGTAATTTCCCAAATACCCCTCCCTAGTTATTCTAACAAAAATATTAGTTCTTCTTATGAGTTTGATAGGTTTCATGATGTAATAAAGGAAGAACAAAATGTCAAATACATTGGTGTTAAAGCAATGCTTCTAACTATCTTGGATCGGGTGACTACAATTAGGGAGGACATGCATCTCTTGCATCAATCCATGGTGGCATTTGGAAAGAAAAGTGAAAAGAAAAAAGAAATGGGTGAGGAGACTGATCTTTCAAGTACCATAAATATTCCCAATCTTCAAAATGATATTGATAAAGAAAAGATATCAATCCATGTAGTTGATGGTGAGCTTGTTGTTGAAGAATTTTTTGGTGATTTGCCAACCAACCGAACCAAAAATAATAAAGGATGCCAACATTGAGGAAATAGTACTAGATTTGAAATAAAAAGCCAAGCAAAATCTTTGTAAAGGCTCTAGTTCATTTCAGGGTGAGATTTTTAAGAACAACGCAACTCCAAAATTGGGAAGACAACCTCATTTCGACTACTTTTTGACATTATACTTGGTGGATGTGATGAAATTCGAACCACCCAAGAAAATGATGAACTTTGGAGATGTGGTATAAAAGTCTTATATTTGGAGTTTGTCATTCCAAAAGGGAGAAATAACATTCCTCACTAAAAGGCTAAGATGTTCAAAATCCGATGTTTAACTAGTGGTCTGATGATGTTCTCACCAATACCCAAAAACCTACTCGAAAGTTTGATATGAAGTTGGGTAAGAGGATCAAGTATTCAAAGTGGAAATATAGAAGTAGTATCGTTTCACCCTTACTTTTGCCCCAAGTACATCAAAGATGTATTGAACAAATGTTGGGTCGTCTATTCAAATCCTATAAGTAGAGGCATAAATAATAGTCAAAAGATAACGTGTAGAAACAAAATTAGGCAGTTGTTAGGAGTCAACCCATCATTTTCATGTTTATGCCATGTATTTTTTATTAATTCACATAATTTTTCTACTTTGCAAGTGTTTTAGATAGGTTGGAGGCCAAAAATTGGGGAAAATTAAGTTTGGGACTATGGCAGCCACACAGGATAATAGAGAAAAATAAGGGAGAAGAAATGCCTTAAATACCATAATTGTGGTCTATAGATCGTGGTCGTGATACCGATATCACCACCAATGGATCACGATCATCGTAGTACACTCAAAACCAGTCCCGAAGCTATTTCAGAAAGCCTCTTTTACCCTTTCTATGCCTTTGTGATATATTATGAGGGAACAAAGATCTTTTTAAATTGGTGTTGTATGTTTGCATGTGTGTTGTCATTACTCATGTCCACATTTCATAATTCACATTTGGTTTATAATACTTGCCGAGCTTATGAGTTGTAAAAGTTTTTGAATTAGTCACTTTGTTTTTTATTTCTCTTAATAATAATGTTGGACGAGCCTTTCCCTATGATGTATTGAGTGGAGACATTCTTAAGGGAATATCATTGTTTTTGGGTTTTGAGCTATAGATGAAAAGAAAGTCAGAGTACTGGTGACATTATAGATTTGGGATTGTCGTGATTCCTATGACGAAGTTTGATTAGCCATATGGTATGCCCTTTTGAGATCCCAAATGTGAGATGACGGTTTGATTTGGTGCTAATGATAGTCCATATTGTGTGGTGAAATGTGAAGCACACATTCTCCTCCGTCCAAAAATTTTTGTGAAAACCAAGGGCATGGACATGAATAATTTGTAACAACGCTTACTCTTTTCTTGTGACTCCAAATTCTTCAGTAGGTAGTGTGTAGTAATTAAATATTTTGCCTTAAATAGGAGAGACAGTTGATCCTCCTAGAAGAGTTTGCATGCCATGTGCGGTGAGATTAGTTGATTGAATCTCAGGCATACTTGTGTCATCTAGAACTTGCCCCGTTGGTCTTTCAAAGCTAATCCTAATTACTCATGGTTGGATAAAGGATCTTAGGCCTTCTTTGTAATCATGAAAAACCACTTTAGACTAAAATAGCCTACCCATGCTAGAATAGTATCTCTAGTCACCCATTTTGACCCTTTGAACCTTTCTTTGGCAACCGCATTACAAGCCTTGAACTATTTAAGCTTTATCCCTCTTTGAACCCTACCCTCCTTGAACTTAAAAAGGAAATGTGAGGCTAAAAGACTAAGTTAGGGGTGGTGAATCTTGAATGAGGTGATCTTGGACCACGGTACTGTAGTGAGTTCCCAAAAGTATAGTATTGAAGGCAAATGAATCATATTTGCCCCATTGTCAAGAAAATTTTTTGATGCAGCCTTAATTTAATTTAGTTCTCTAAATTCACTGGAGTAACCTATTTTATTTTTAAAAATGGAAAAAAAGGTACCAACAAAAGAAGGAAAAACATGAGATTACACAAAGGAAAGAAATAAAAGGAAAATGCTTTCAATAAATGGGTGTGACAATGTGGTAAAAGCAGGTACTTGTGTGAACTGAGAATGAATAAAGTGGCCCATGACCCAAAGTTTGGTTTAATAGTATATTATGTAGATTTCAATGGGGGTGTAGTCACTTGTATCCGAAATTTCTATCCTACCCTTCCCCGAGCCTATATTACAAGTTTGAAAAAGTTCTTTGAGATATCCAACCAAGAGTCTTTGAGTTAGTGGATATTGAAAATAAGGGCAAGCATATGGCATGATACTTGTTTCCATTGAGAAATTCTTTGTGATCGTGAGTTTCTTACGCTTTAGTACCTTATTTCATAATAGAAATTAAAGTGTTCTGGGACTCTCCTTGGTGAGGAGACATATAAATTAATAGAGGTTAGTGAAATTGTCATGTTCTAAAAATAAGGTAAAAGAGTGTAGTTGAGTCACTATTTATAGAGAGTCAATCTTAGAGATTAATGGTTGTTGCTTGATTGTTCTTAAAAAGTCTTTTGTCTTCTTGACAATGTGATTGATTTTGAAGGGAGTTACGTGAATAGTTCCTCTCATGCTTGTTAGTTAATTCTTAGTGCTAATCGAGCTCAAAATCATGGTGATCATTTGGTTATAAGAATGTGCTTATAAGTTGATTAGTCTCATTAAGTACTGAATAGCATTGCTTGAGGACAAACAAAGTTTTAAGTTGGAGGTGTTGATGAGTGGCAAATTTGTCACTCATTTGCATCCAAATTCGAGAACACTAAGATGAAATAATTGTCTAGATGAGACTAATTATCTAGTGAAATGCACTAATTTTAGTGTCAATGCTCTTTCATGAAACTAGATGAAAATAATTTGATACAAAGTCGGAGGAGAAAAAATATGAGTAAGAGAAACCAAAGCTGAATGCAGGCCCAGGAGTCGACCCTCAGGTACTGCAATTACGACCTGATCGCGACCAGTCAACAAGATAATTAAAGGGTGATCACAATAGGACTGTTGCAATCGTGGTATCATGATCACAGCTAAGGAATGGAGATCGTGATAGGGAAAAAAATTCTTAAGGGAGGATTTGTAATTTCACATAGCTGAGTCCTAAATCTTAAGGGTCCAAACCCTTTCACAAGGTGGGGATCTTTATCTTTTATCCATTTTTTACCCATCATCAGTTTTTCACCTTGGGAAGACTATTATACTACTCTTGAGCTAAGAAGACATTAGAGTAATTTCTAAGTGAATGATTAACAATTTTCATTGAAGATTTATTGGAATTTAAAGTTTGAATTTGAATTCTCTTTATCTTTCATGGATTTGCATTCTCTTTATCTGTCATGGATCAATTTGGTGGAAATTTTGGTATATCTTTACTTTCTATCTTTATGAGTAGCTAATTTTTCCTCCTGGGGTTATGCTTGATTAGGTAGTTATTAGTGCATGGGTGTTGTTTATTTATCTATATAATTAGCTATTTGTTGTGGGTTTTTCTTTTACCCTATATTTAAACTAAGAATTATGGGTGGAAACCCTAATTGTTTAGAATCCCATCCTATCCTTGAAAGAGGGGTATTGGGTGAGGGGCATTTGCGAACAATAACTTGAGTCAGCTTGTGTGATGGCATCATCTTAGAAATAAGGGTGTTGTTTGAGTTAACTCATTTGGTAGTGCTATCTTAGAAATAAGTGTGCTAATTAAGGTATTGGATTGATTATTTTTTCACATTCATGAGGTGTTCAAAAGAACCCATGAATGAAATTTAATGATTTATTGAAAGATAGACACTAATTAATACCTATAAATCTACCCTACCCATGACTCTAGCTAAATTTGAATAAATTCTCAGTTACCCATTCATGAGTTCACACCTAGAATGGCATGACCCCAAAATCCACTCCTAATTGATTACACTCTAATTATTCTTAACCTCGAGTTAGTACTCTAGAAGCCCAAAAATTATTATATATTTTGAAAATGTTCAAAATCCCCCAATTAGTTGTAACCTCAGTTTGAATTTAGCATGTAACTTCATTTCGAACTTACTCAATCACCATTCATATTGTTCCTCGTAGATTCAACTCCGACTCAAAGTTAGGTATTCTATTGATAACGACTGCCTTTCACTTAAATCGACGTGTGAGTTGAGCGTTATCAGTAACTCACAACATGAATCAAATAGCAACATTAAAGAACTTTCATCAATCATATCAAAGTTGCTAGTGAAAAGATCGGAGGCATAGAAAATTATCTTCATGGATTTAGAAAGCCCAAAACTAGTACTAGTCATTCAGATAAATCATTCTTGGATTTAGAAAATAAGGATACCTCAAAATTTTCTGTAGTCCAAGAAGATGCTTTCAAGCATCTTACCTCTTTATAGATTCTCTCTCGATGACTTTTCACAAATAAATCAAGAAGATTAATAAACTCATGAAAAAGAGGATTATCACATTAACATCCATGGATATTTGAAAATGCTTCAAATGGATCATATCAACTTTTCTTTCTAGAAGCATTCAAAGATTTTACCTGAAGTATATCCTCAAAGGCAAGATTAGAGTAAGTAAATAAATTTCCCTAAAAATTAGTCTCTATCAATTTGCGACTACTATAACTTGTGTCTCTCTCGTTCTTTAAAAGACGTTTTCAATTTTGGAGGACTTTCCAATTAAAGAAATGCCTTCAACAAATATTTTGGGAGTTATACTGCTAACATCCAAACAATTAACACCCTCAATCGTACCACAAAAATCATTTTAATTAGTCATGTACTAAATTTTAAATTATCACTTTTCTCAAGCGGACTTAAGTCAACAAGAAATGAATCATTCAATTGGACTTCATCAATAGTGTTTGCATTTTCAAACTCAGTTTTCAATTATGTTTATTGTGAATCACACAATCAAGACTAGGACAACTCAAAAAATGACTCCCGTTATCAACACAAAAATCACTTCTCAAATTTTTAAAATATTTTCAACAAACAAAGAATTGTCAAATATTTGAAAAATTGATACTCTTTAGGCTCAAAAAAGGATATTATCACATATTCCATGCTCCATTGCAAGAGTACTACCACAAATCATATTCCTATCCTTATAAGATAAAGAATTATTATGCTCAAAACTCACTCACAAAGAGACATTCATCATCAATCACATTTTTAGTATTTATAGTAGTCAAATAAGAAACATATTCATATCATCATACAATTTTAAAAACACCATGTTTTTTCAAATAAAATTTGTCATAATACTAGCTTGAAATCCTTTAAAATCACCATCAATCACAAATTTAATTCCACAATCATATTCAAATAGTGTATGACCATCATCTATTTGTATATTAACACATAGCAAAGAATCATCAACCTCACCAAAAGATAGTCTAACATTCACTCTCAAGTCATTATCAAATTTATTTAAAGTAACTAGAGAACTGGGATTAGCCTTTTTACCTTGATAAGAACTTAAATAACCTTATTTACCTTGATAAGCACTTAACAAACCTTCTTTATCTTGATTCTTAAAAATTATGCTCACATGCTCACTTGAAGAAGTAGTGTCAACTTTACTTGATTTTTTCAATTCTTGAATTTTTTTTCATTTTGAGTCATCCTTTTTGTATTCTTCTTCAATAATACCTACCAAAAAAATGCAAACACTCAAAGAATGAGAATTCACAAGGTTAGAGTTAGAATAAAAACACCTCTCACTCACACTCTCTTGCTTTCTCTTATTTCATATTCTTTCCTCACACTTAACTCACCTTTCTTCTTTTATTCTCTTGACAATTCACTTTAATTTTTCAACTCAATCTTTCTTGTGTGCTTATAGACACTCACTCACTTCATCTCAAATATCCCTTTTTTTCCTCTTTTGAGTTGTCACTATTCACTCCGTCGCTCCTTTTTTTCTTTTCTCTATCACTCATTTAACAAGGAGTGCAACAAACTCTAAATATCTCTTTTGAGTCATTGGAATGATTCTTCACATCAATTTTCAACTTATCATCACTAGAAGCTCCAAAGACTCTACTTAAATTATTGGAACAACTTTGTACATAATATATCAAGTTAGTAGTGTTCAGTTTCACTTTCTTGACTTCCTCATTTGTTATTGAAGATTCCTTAGTGACCATAGAAGTTAAGACATGTTTTCGTTTCATTGAATTTACAACAACAAATATTTTCAAATTTCTATCAAATCAAAATTTATCATATTTGAACCATGGAGCTCCTAAACATACCAAACAAGGAGACAAATGGTAGATATTCCACAAAATTCCTCAATGATAACTTTCATGGTAAATAGTTATTTTCACCTCTTTGTAAATCAATCTTCCACCAAATTTATATAGTGAACTTTTTGTATGACAAGGTATCCTCAGTCACTAAATAGAAATTAAATCAAATGAAGTTGATATAACACAATTTATCTACATTTAAGTTTCAATCAAATGTGCAACCACTCTCAGTCCCTCCACAATGACTTCAAATTTTAGGCTCATGCTCTCTTTTTCTTCTAGAAGCACCATTATAATCTTGAAAAACTTTACAATAACTTCAACAAGAAGTAGTATTATAAGATGAAATTATCCTTTGTTCATCGTCATTGAAACATCCACTATAAGTTCTTAAACCTATTTAAGACAAAATTAAAATAAGAAAATTGGTTAGTAAAAAATAGACCTCATAAGTCACTTCTTTACATGTATCACTCAAATGATTGCACTAAATATTTTTAACATTCGTGTATACACTCATAGGTTGTAGGATTTTAGTACCACACTCAAATGATGTCACCACTCAAACATTTTACCACTCAAGGATATCCCTTAGACTTTTCATAGTTCTACAATCATAAATAATCTCAAAGCAAGCTTTCAAGTATCAATTCAGAATGAAGTTTATGACACTACCAAACAAGGATGAAACAAACTAACAAACTAGGAATAAAATAAATATACAATATAACTAAAAAGATAAAAACATGAAAGAAAATTGATAGGAATGAAGTTCAAACACAAATATAACTAGAAAACAGAAGTAGAACTAATACTCAATGTAATATAGCTAAAAAATTGACAAACTATATGATTTATCCACAAACCAACCAATTCAAATCTAAGATTTAGGGCAAAAAAACTCACTCAAAACAAGATCAAAACACCACATTCATCAAATCTACCAATACCCAACTCAAATCAAGTTTACCCAATTAATATGAGACATTTTTAAGCGTCGCTAAGTAATTTTTGAAGTAAGGAATCAATTCAAACTTTAAAATTTTTACTAAAATTCTCACAAGAAAAAATGTCAAATTTTTAAACTCAAAATTGACCCCAAACTCATCCTTATATCCAAAAATTAAAACCTAATATAATTTTCCAATGATAAAAAAAAACTTAGATACAAAAGATGGGGATAAAATTTGTGTTGGAGAGCTCAAAAAGTCAAACTTTCTCACGCTAAAAAATGATGAAATTTCAACTTCAAAAATGAAAGAAAATTGGAAAAATAAAGTAAAAATCAATATTAAATACTCCCAAATTTGATATTCAAACACTTTAGAATATTCTCAACAGAATTCAACAACACCTACTTGAAAATCACTTCGATTTCATATCTATTTTTTTGAGATTTTCTTTTTTGAATTTTCAAAAGATGCAAGACAAAGTTTAAAAATAATAGGAATAATTCTTTAGCCTTTATCTAATACCAATTGATGTAAAACGAGATACAAAATATAGAGAAATAAGAGATAATCTAGATTTAGAGGGAAGATATAGAAGAAAGAAAGAAACAATCCCACAAATAAAGTAAATTATAGACAAATATTGATTTGTAGTTCACTAATTTGAACAAACAATTACATGATAGAATTCAAGGGTGAAGTGAATTAAACTCGTACATAAATAATCTTACCAAAAGATATCCAATGTAGAGACAAAGGGATAAATCCAAAAAATATCACCAAGGACTAATTCAACCTCAAAATATTTTCTATCCTAGAAGTGTCCATAATATTATATTTATACTACTAGGGCTAACTTAAAATAAGAAAAGTCATAAATGCCTCAAAATTATATGTACAACACCATGATCAAAAGAACCTAAAATATAATGTTAAACTATTTCTAGTGTTGGTTCTTTGACTTCCACACTCTCTTAAAACGCTCTAGATTCTTGATTTCAAGTGAAATCTTTTCATACAATAGGTACTTTTAAACTTGCATCACATACTGTCATCCTGCTCGCGGACATCCAGTTCCTCTTGGTTATTCTTTCTCAAAGTACCAGGAGTCTAATAAGTAGCTCCTACCATAACTCATCCATATAACTATCTTGCTCCTTCATCCACTACAATAGATCCTTTAGGGTTGTATCAAACTTCTTAAGAGATCCAACAAATTCTGTGAGTCATGCTTTTCATCATCGATGTTTGGATCGATAGGCATCTTATGCCTTTTCTCTATGTTTACATTTTTAGTGTTCACGTCAAGAGGTGTTTGGTCATCCATAGGAGTCATTCTCACCTCCGAATCCCAGGCGTCATGTCACTAGACTTAGAAGTCTGCGCAGAGGAGTCGTCCCCCAGGCGGTCATAACTATTCTTTGACTTGACCTGCTCCTTGTAAAGCAAAAATACAAAAAAAAACTAGCAATAAGTCATAAAACTAAAATCATATGTAGTTGCTATGATCCCTCGATGGGTGATGTGTCATGGTCTTATGATACTTATGATGCTTAAAATGATGAAACAATACAAGTAAGTAGGTCCTTCTATTAGATGTGATGTATTTTGTATTTGTTCTACAGGAAAATAAGGCTGGAAGTGAGTAAAATAAATAAAGAAAGAAAAGCTCCAAAAAAGTGAAGTCTTTTCTTGGAAAATGATCCATTGGGTGACATTACGACTCATCGTCCAAGACATTGGGTGACTAGTGGAGGAATTCGAGTAGAATAATAAAGTGGATACTGGATAAGACTCAGAATATCTGACCATGAGTCGTAGGAAAGATCGTTCTGAGAAAAAATATGAAAAAGTCCTAAAAGATTACCATTATAAACCCAGTGGAGACAAGGCTGGTGACGAGTCATAGGATCTGACTACAACTCATTGTGACGACCGTTCTAAGCATGTGGAGAAAAACTATAAAAAATAAAAGTGTAAGACCCCGCAAAATTCTAAGCTTGACTCAATCCTTTAAAGCTTACTAAGGGGTCCTAGACTTAGAATTCTAGTTAAGTATCAAGACTTAGAATCATTTTAACCTTCCAAATTTAGAGGATTTTATTTTTGACCTTCCCGACATTATTTAGTTGATTTTTAAATTGATTCATTATCAGGGTCACGAGTAGGTCATCTCAGGAAAGTTTTAGTTTTTTTAGACTAGCGTAAGGGTGATTTATGATGCCTAAAACAGTGAAGGTTCATGATAGCCCCACGTCGCTAGGGCAAGTCAACCCAAGTAAGGGTCGCACCGTGATAGCTACTTGACCCGAGTAGGTCAGCGCATCGCGATGGCTACTTGACCCAAGCAGGGGTCACGACGCAAGGGCAGCCCTATTTAGCATTATTTTAATATAGGTTGTGGGGGGAAATGGGTCATTTCCCCCACCTTATTCAGCCTTAACACGAAATTAATCATCCTATAGGGCAAAATCTCATTCTTTCTCTCAGTCTCTCTCAAGAACAATTATTAGGGTTTTTAATTCAAGATTCAAATCTCAAGAATTCTACCATCAATCTTCTCAAAAATAACCATAAAGGTATGTGAAGTGTTCATCCAAGGCCCCTTTCACCCTTGGAGTTCAAGAAACCCTTTTTATAATCAAAAATCATGATTTTTATGTTGTAGGTTATTTGTATTTATGTTAATAATTTTGTGTGATTTCCAAGATGATGTCTTTAATGAATTTCATAGATTTATGTTAGCATGTGGGTTAAAATCTTTGAAATTGAAGTGATTAATGTAGCCATGATATATTGAATTATTATTCATACCCAAGTATAATGTTATGCCTCCCAAGTGTTTTCCAGAATACCTAAGTGAATTAATTATGCAATTTGATCCATTGTTGATCGTAATTATGAACTCATGAAGGAACTATATGTCTAAAGGAATCCCATATTAAAGCTATGCCTTGAAGGTGTTTGTTGAAATGCCTATGTGGATTTTTAGTGTACTTATGACATGATAGCATGCATCCCTATACACGTACAAGTTTGAGATTTACAAGTGTTTGATGAAATGCCTTAGGAAGTAAATTGTGATCATGTGGCCATTGTTGTGCCTTCAAGATTTATGTTACGCTTTACTCTTTACACTATCGAGTCCTGGGGGTATTTAATACCCGATAATTTAGTTATGTACCTACAGATAGTGTCAGTTATAGATAGTCTTAGTTAGGTCATGATCAGTGGTACTTTAAGTCAGTTCCAGAATCCAGGAAAACTCAGTAAACTCAGTACTAATCCAGTCCAGTTCAGTAACAGTTCAGTCAATCCTAGTATGAACTAGGAAATCAATTCAGTGTCTATTCAGTTGGGAGTAAGATTCAGTACCGAGTGAACCCAAGGATGGGGACTCACCTGCCAGTAGAGAGTGTGACTCATAGAATCAATCCTTTCATTCTAGAACTACGTAGCCAGCATAGGTTAAGACACCAAACATACCATTCGAGGGTTAATGAGGTATTTTAACCAATTAGTTAAGGGTTCCACCATTCTCATTAGAGTACCTGCCATATGAGGGTATCTCTTCAGTTGTCTTTACCGGTACTGGCACCCTTCCAACTGGGGTTACAGGTTGGACCCCAAAAACTATTCAAAAAAGGGGCATGATGGTTAGATGATTTCCTCCCACAGTCTCTGTTTTAAATTCAGTCTTAGATTAGAACTCAGTATAGTTCTACAGACTTCGAAACTGTCTGATACGGTCATCCAGATAATCAATAATACAGTATCAGTAAACTTAGATATTAGTAAATTAGTATTCAGACTCAGTATCCAGTATCATCACGATTTCAGTTACAATCTATCTATTCAAGTAAGCACTCTCATTCAGTCATATCCAAGTTGTTCAGTTAGTATTGTTCATGCATCATGAACCCATGCATTTCATCCTACCTCACTGAGCATACAAGTACATTTAAAGTACTGACATATGTTTTTTGTGCTATGATATCTTATATCATAGGTTCAGACGCATGGGCCCCAGAGCATCCTGAGTAGTACAACTCTCAGCAGACAGCATAGTGGTGAGTCCTCATATTTTGAGAACATAATTATTTTTAGAAATTAAGTTATTTTAGCAACCAGTCAGATTTAGTTGGGGAATTTTCACATCAACTCCATATTTCAAACAGTTTAGAGGCTTATCAGACTAGACTATTTTCAGACAGTTGTTTTCCAGCATTCAGGTTTTCGTATACAGTATTGTTTTTAGATTTAAACCTTATGGCATTTTTTGTATTTACTTTCTTATTTTGTTATTACAGCATTTTTATTATTCAGTGCTCATAGCAGGTACCAGTCATGGGTTAGCTAGTGGTCCTTCTGGATTATTGGTGTCGGGTAGCATTCAGGGTACAGGCTCAGGGCATTACAAAACTTGGTATCAAAGCCTAAGGTTCAAAACGGTCCTAGGAAGTCTAAAATCCACATCTAATAGAGTATTTTGCATGGGTGCATAGCGCGCCACACTTATAGATAGGAGGCTATGAGATGTTTTAGGAACAGTTTCCCTTCTTTCAGTATTCATATCATGCGAGTGAGCATGATCTCCAGTTAAACTCTCTATATAATCCAAGTTTCTCTTCCGTTCATAGATCATGCCTCCCAAAAAAACTAAAGGAAGAGGAATAGAAGACTAGCCAAAACCTCAGCCCGTCCATCCAGATCTTCTGGATGAACATGTCTCCCACGCTGAGTTAAGAATAGCTTTCACCCCATAGCTCATGCTGTAGTAACCCAAAATGAACACCCAGATATTTTTTTGGCCAACACAGTGGCTGCCAAGATTTGAGATTTTACCCAAATGAACCCTCTATCTTTCATCGGGTCTATGTCAGATGAGGACCCTTAGGAATTTATTGATCAGGCGCAAAATGTTACTGATGTTATAGGGGTGATGGCTAGTGAGAGTGCTAAGGTAGATGCATATCAGTTGCAGGATATGGCTCACTCGTGGTTCAAAGAATGGAAATCAGAAAAGGCTCCTGACCCAGGACTCATAGAATGGGAGGAGTTTACCATTGTTTTTCTAGATAGGTTCTTCCTATAGGAGTTGAGGGAATCAAAGGTTCTAGAATTTATCAATCTAAAGCAGGGCAGCAAGACAGTGAAAGAGTATTCTCTAAAGTTTACTCAATTAGCCAGATAAGCTCCTCACGTGGTAGCAGATAGCAAGTCTAAGATGAGCAAGTTTGTGTATGAGGTGAATGATATTATGGTTAACGAGTGCAGAAGTGCGATGCTGATTACTGATATGAACTTGTCTAAACTGATGGTCCATGCTCAACAAATCAAAGAGCTGAAGAATAGAGAGGGAGAGAGAGAAGCAGAACAAGAGGGATAAAATAGGTATTTTCAACTTTGCTCATCCTAAGTCAAAGAGTGGGAATAATTCACAGTTTTACCTGAAATCTTCAGTTCCAACCCCATCCTCATCTAGTGCTCCAGTTTCAAAATTCAGAGATGGCAACAGAGATAGGGCATCAGGACCTAAACCTCAGGGTAGTATTGGCAGTGCTTGAACAAATCATCTTTGCCAACAGTGTGGCAGAAACTATCAGGGTGTCTACAAAGAAGGAAGTGATGTATGTTTTGGATATGGCAATCCAGGTCATAGAGTCAGAGATTGTCTCCACTCAGGTTCCCAGGGTCTGCATAACCGTCCTCCAGCTCAATGCAGTCACTCAAATCAGTAGGGTGCCTCATCCGGTGCCACTAGCGCCCAAATAGACTCTATGTTCCTCATTCTTGATAGGATCAGGAAAATTCTCCTAATGTGGTCACTGGTACGTTACAAGTTTATCACTTGCATGTTTATGCTTTGCTAGATACAGGAGCTTCTTTGTCTTTTATTACTCCATATGTAGCAGTTGATTTCAGAGTTAGTCCCAAAATTCTAGCAGAGCCTTTCTCAGTCTCTACCCCAATTGGTAAATCCATCATATCCCGGTGGGTCTACATGAACTGCCCGGTTATGATATCTCAGAAAATCACTTCAATAGACTTAGTTGAATTACAGATGACTGATTTTAATGCCATTCTTGGCATGGATTAGCTTCATTCCTGCTATGCCTTAGTCAACTATGGAAATAGAATTGTCCAATTTCAGTTTCCAAATAAACCCATCGTAGAGTAGAGGGGTAGTACCATATTGTTTGAGTCCAGGACTTCAAATCAGAAACCCCTACTCTTGAATCTATGTCAATAGCTTGCGAATTCCTAGAGGTGTTTCTCGAAGATTTTCCCAGAGTCCCTCCCAAAAGGAAAATTGATTTCAGAATTGATCTCCTTCCAGATACTTAGCCCATCTCTATTCTTCCATACAGAATGGCTCCAGCTGAACTTAAAGAATTAAAAAAGCAGTTAAAGAATCTCATAGATAAAGGATTCATCAAACCTAGTGTGTCCCCGTGGGGCGCACTAGTTCTATAAGAAAGATGATTCTCTCAGAATGTTCATTGACTACCATCAGTTAAACAAAGTTATGGTCAAGAACAAGTATCAACTTTCCAAAATCAATGACTTGTTTGATCAACTTTAGGGTGCCAGTTAGTTATCTAATATAGACCTCAGATCAGGCTATTATCAGCTTAGATTCAAAGAATGTGACATCCCAAAAATAGCCTTCAGAACTCGATATGGTCAGTTCAAATTCTTAGTCATGTCCTTTGGTCTTACCAATTCCCCAGCAGCTTTTATAGACTTAATGAACCGTGTGTTCAAGCAGTACTTGGACATGTTTTTCATAGTATTCATAGATGACATCCTTGTTTACACCCGCAGTGAACATGATTATGCATACCATCTGAGAAGAGTATTGCAGACTCTCAAAAATCATCAACTATTTGGTAAATTCAGTAAGTAAGGATTTTAGCTAAGGTCAGTAGCTTTCCTAGGCCATATAGTTTCCGATGATGGAATTAGAGTTGATCCCCAAAAGACCAAAGTAGAGAGAAACTGGCCCAGACCCATCTCTCCATCATATATTAGGAGTTTCTTAGGTTTCGCTGGCTATTACCAATGGTTTGTTGAGGGATTTTCATCTATTGCATCCCCTATGTCCAGATTGACTCAGAAAAAGGTCAAATTTTAGTGGTCGGATTCTTGTAAGAAGAGTTTTCAAGAGTTGAAGACTCGACTCACTACATCTCAAGTTTTGACTCTACCAGATGGTTCCGATGGCTTTGTTATGTACTGTGATACATCTAGAGTAGGTTTGGGTTGTGTCCATAGGCAGAGAGGTAAGGTCATAGCCTATGCCTTTAGACAACTTAAACCCCATGAGAAGAACTATCCTACTCACGATCTTGAGTTAGCAGCAGTAGTTTTTGCCTTAAATATTTGGAGGCATTACTTGTATGGGGTGCACGTTGATGTGTTCATAGACCATAAGAGCTTATAGTATGTATTCTCCCAGAAAGATATTAACCTTTATCAGAGAAGGTGGTTAGAGTTGTTGAAAGATTACAACATAAGTATGCTATACCATTCGAACAAGGACAATGTAGTCGTTGATGCTCTCAGTAGACTGTCTATGGGTAGTGTTGCTCATGTTGAGGACAGTAAGAAGAAGTTAGCTCAGGAATTCCATTAGGTTTCCCAATAGGAGTCCTCTTAGTCAACGCAGCAGAAGGTAGTGTGTGGATTCAGAATAATTTAGAATCATCTCTAGTTTCTAAAGTACAGGAAAAGCAGGATAGAGATCCCAGTTTAGTTAAGTTGAAAGAGTCAGTCAGCGATCAGAAGGTAGAGGTTTTCTCCCAAGGGTGAGATGGTGTATTGCGTTGTCTGGGTCATCTATGTGTATCGAGTGTAGATGACTTGAGGCAGCGAATTCTTGCAGAGGTGCATAGTGCGCGTACTCTATTCATCCAAGGGCCACAAAGATGTAATGTGATTTACAGGAAATCTATTAGTGGAGTGGAATAAAGAGAGACATTGTAGAGATTTTAGCTAGGTGCTCTACATGTTAGTAGGTTAAGATTGAGCATCATAAACCTAGTGGGTCCATGCAGGAGTTCAGCATTCCTACTTAGAAGTGGAAAGAAGTGAACATGGAATTTGTGATGGGTTTGCCTCATACTCGTCGTCAGCATGATTTAGTTTGGGTCATTGTAGATAGAATGACCAAATCAACTCATTTTCTATCAGTGCATACCTCTTACACAGTCAAGGATTACACTAAACTCTATATCAGGGATTTTGTCAGATTGCACAGTGTTCCGTTTTCCATTGTCTCAGATAAAGGTACCCAGTTCACCTATTATTTTTGGAAGGTGTTCTAAAAGGGTATTGGTACCCGAGTTCACCTCAGTACAACCTTTCAACCTCAAACAGTGTCAGGAAGAAAGGACCATCCAGACTTTAGAAGATATGCTGCAAGCATGTGCAATTGATTTTAAATATAGTTGGGATGACCACTTGTCTTTGATTGAGTTCACATATAACAATAGCTATCATTCCAGCATTCAGATGGCTCCATTTAAGGCACTTTATGGGATGAGATATAGATCTCCCATTGGTTGGTTCAAAGTGGGTGAGGCCACAGTGGTAGGGCCTGAGCCGATAAAAATTATACACAGACAAGCACAGAAAGGATCTTGAGTTTGAGATATGTTCGAGATGGGTAACTATGTGTATTTGAAAATATCTCCCATGAAAGGGGTGAAGAGGTTTGGTAGAAAGGGAAAACTCAGTCCCTGACATCTCATTCCTTACTAAATTCTCAGTCATTTTAGAAAGGTAGCTTACGAGTTGAGTTGCCTTCAGATCTAGGTTTAATCCATCCAGTGTTTCATGCCTCCTTGCTAAAGAAATGTATAGGTGACCCAGCAATCGTAGTCTCGATAGAGGGCATATATGATCAGATTAGTCTCTCTTATAAAGAGTTCCAGTCGAAATCCTTGATTGTCAGATTCATAGACCGAGGAACAAAGAAGTCCCTCTAGTGAAAGTTCTTTGGTGGAATCAGTCTGTTGAGGGAGCTACTTAGGAAACAGAAGAAGATATGTGAACCAAGTAACCTCACCTCTTCTCTACCAACTCATACTTAGCTCAATGTAATAGTTTTCCTTATAACTTACTCAGAATTCCCTTGTAAACTTGGTATTAGTTACCGTTGCATATTCAGTCACGCATTCATGAATTGTTTTCAGTCATGTATTCATTGCATTCAGATATACATAATCAGTATACAACCAGTTTATCAGTATATTCAGTCATGTATTCGTAATATTCAGATATCCATGTTCAGAATGAAAAACTCAGTATATCGGTAGTTTCAATCATGTTTCATAGTTCATGTCTATTAAATAAGTTCAGTACATCAGTAATCTCAGCTTAGTCAGCCTCATTCGAGGATGAATGTTCCCAAGGGGAAGATGTTGTAAGACCCCGCAAAATTCTAAGCTTGACTTAGTCCTTTAAAGCCTACTAAGGGGTCCAAGAATTAGAAAATTTTAGCTAAGTATCTAAACTTAGAATCATTTTATCCTTCCAAATTTGGAGGATTTTATTTCCGACCTTCCCGGCCTTAGTTAGTCAATTTTTAAATTGATTCATGATTAGGGTCACTTATAGGTCATCTCAGGCAAGTTTTGGATTTTTAGACTAGCGTACCAAAACAGTGAAGGGTCGCGATAACCCCGCATCACGAGGGCTAGTCAACCCGAGTAAAGGTCGCACCGCGATAGCTACTTGACCTGAGTAGGGGTCATATCATGATGGCGACTTGACCAAAGAAGGGTCACGACGCGAGGGCAGCCCTATTCAGTATTATTTTAATATGGGTTGGGGGAAAATGGGTCATTTTCCCCACCTTATTCAGCCTTAACAGAAAATTAATCAACCTATAGGGAAAAATCATATTTTTTTTGTCTCAAACTCTCTCAAGAACAAGCATTAGGATTTTCAATTCAAGTTTTAAATCTCAAGAATTCTACCATCGATCTTCTCAAAAACAAGCATAAAGGTATGTGAAGTGTTTATCCAAGGGCCCTTTCACCCTTGGAGTTTAAGAAACCCATTATAAAATCTTAAATCATGATTTCCATGTTATGGGTTGTTTGTATTCATGTTAATCTTGTTGTCTGATTTCCAAGATGATGTCATTAATAAATTTCATAAATTTATTTTAGCATGTGGTTTAAAATCTTTGAAATTGAAAAGATTAATGTAGCCATGATGTATTGAATTATTATTCATATCCAAGTATAATGTGATGCCTCCCAAGTGTTTGCCAGAATGCCTAAGTGAATTAATTTTGCAATTTGATCCATTGTTGATCTTAATTATGAACTCACGAAAGAACTACATGTCTAAAGGACTCCCATGTTAAAGCTATGCCTCGAAGGTGTTTGTTAAAATGACTATGTGAATTGTTAGTATACTTATGACATGATAGCATGCATCCCTATACACGTACAAGTTCAAGATTTACAAGTGTTTGATGAAATGCCTTAGAAAGTGAATTATGAACATGTGGCCATTGTTGTGCCTTCAAGATTTTTGTTATATTTTACTTTTTACACTATCGAGTCCTGGAGGTATTTAATATCCGACAATTTAGTTGTATACCTAAAGCCAGTGTCTATTACAGAATAGTCTCAGTCAGGTCATGATTAGTGGTACTTATAGTCAGTTTCAAAATCCAGAAAAACTCAGTAAACTTAGTACTAATCCAGTCTAGTTCACTAACCATTCAGTCAAGCCTAGTATGAACTACGAAATTAGTTCAGTGTCTATTAAGTTGAGAGTAGGATTTAGCACCGAGTGAATCCAATGATAGGGATACACCTTCCAGTAGAGTGTGGGACTCTTAGAAGCAATGCTTACATTCCATAACTACGTAGCCAGCTTAGGTTGAGACATCAAACCTGCCTGTCGAGGGTTGATGAGGTGTTTTAACCTGTCAGTTTAGGGTTCCACCATTCTCGTTAGAGTACCTACCAGATGAAGGTATATCTTTAATTGTCTTTACCCGTGATATGGTACTGGAACCCTTCCAACTGGGGTTACAGGTTCGACCTCAAATTCTATTCAGAAAGGGGCATGTCGGTTAGATGATCACCTCCCACAGTCTTTGTTTCAAATTCACTCTCAAATTTGAACTCAATATAGTTCTACAGACTTTGGGATTGTCAGATACATTTATCCAGATAATCAGTAGTACAGTATTAGTAAACTCAGATATTAGTAAATTAGTATTCAGACTCAGTATCCGATATCATCACGATTTAAGTTACAGTCTATGTATTCCTGCATGCACTTCCATTCAGTCATATCCATGTTGTTCAGTTAGTATTGTTTATGCATCATAAACCCATGCATTTCAGCCTACCTCACTAAACATACCAGTACATTCAAAGTACTGATGCATGCTTTTTGTGCTATGATGTCTTATATCATAGGTTCAGACGCACGGGCCCTAGAGCATCCTCAGTAGTACAGTTCTCAGCAGACAGCATAATGGTGAGTCCTTATATTTTGAGGACATGATTATTTTTAGTATTTCAGTTATTTCTGTAGTAAGTCAGAGTTAGTTGGGGACCTATCCCATCAACTCCATATTTCAGACAGTTTAGAGGCTTATCAGACTAGAGTGTTTTCAGACAGTTATTTTCCAGCATTTAGTTTTTCGTATACAGTATTGTTTTTAGATTTGAACCTTATCGCAGTTTTCCATATTTACTTCCTTAATTTGTTATTACAGCATCTTTATTATCCAGTGCTCACAGCAGGTACCAGTCATTGGTTAGCTAGTGATCCTTCGGATTGTTAGCATCATGTAGCATTTGGGTTACAGACTCAGGGCGTTAGAAAAAGCTCAATAGAGAGGCAATGAGTCTAGACAATAACTCATAGGGATACATGATGAGTCACCACCAAATATCAAAGAAAATAGAATACAAAACTGACAACGAGTTATTGTCAGTCCAGCTGACTCATTGTCTGAGGAATTACCACTACTGACCTTATTTTCCTTTTTCATTTAAATAGTAATTTTAGGTTTTATTTTGTAACAATTAAATATCCCTTGAATTTTTTTATTAGTTTATGCACTCTTTATATTCCAAACACTATATTGATTCTGAGATACACTTTTGATCTTGGAATCCATTGTTCTTGTTTTTTAAGGTTAGATATTAATTTGAGATTCTAGTTCTTATTCTTCAATTATTATAGGATTAATCATATACTTTATTATATGAATTCAATGGATGTTATTGCAAACATTAGTAGCTAAACCACCTAACTAGGGTTGCAGGACCCCTAATAGAATAATAAAGTAAAGAAATTGCAAAGTCGTTCTTGACCAATATTCTGGCATGTATTGTGATCTTCTTTGGTGTGATTACTTTCTTAACAACTGCAAATGTTAAGAACCTACATATATTTGATAGTTACTTACTTCAAAATAGAGGTTGAGATTAGTAAAAGAATATCACGACAGTAATTTGAAGCTATAAACCTTCATATAATTAACTTAAGACTCAAAAGGTAATAGTTAATATGGGATCTGGATCTAGGACAAGTGTAGTAAGGAGATATTCTTCTGAGACTTAAAAGGTGATGAGTAAAATTTATCAAAGTCCTTCTCAAGATGGTTGGTAATACATAACTTTCCATATTCTGCATGCAAGGCATTGAGATAATTCGATGAAGCATAATAAGTTTATAAAGTTAGGAAGTCAAGGGGAATGGAGTCCTAGCACTCATGTCATATTGATTTCAACCTAAAACGATCAAGATTTGATACTACTATTACTTTTCTTACAAAATCCCCCATCATAAACAAGCTATAATCTACACAAATACATCATAATCCATACACAATTACACTTTAGTTCAACATAATCCCAAGACAAAGATATTTAGCTACTCGTGAAGTTAAAGAGAAGAGATATACCAAAAGGTTCATTCATATCTTCCATGGTAATGGGAAATAAGAATAATCTTCTATAGATCACTGGATATATGTTTCAGAGCAATGGCAGATACGATTCTGGGAAAAGCATTCATACATCTTCGATGGGATACTACACAAGAGATGCAAGATGATATTTTGGTGACCAATGAAGGTTGGCATACTAAAGATGCTGAGTGTGGTGTAGGTACATATGTTATTAGAGAAGTTCATGATGATCGAGATGGTCATGATTTGGTAGCATAAGAGGTTGCCCATCTCTGAAGTGACATTGGACTTTTTACAAAATAATTTGTAATAATAAATGCTAAGAAAGTAAATACAGTAGTGGTGCAGACTTCAACTTTTAGAACGTACGACACTGAGTCTGAAGAGGAAGCAAGGTATCTTGATCATCAATTGGCAGATTTTCGAGCCCCAGGAAAGGAACTCAAGGTCAAAACTATTTCAATGATAGATACAGAGACAGGAGCAGGGTTTGATGTAGTGATTGGAGATGCAAGGATGACTACAAAGAGAAGAGTGATAGATATGTACCACCAAGTAGTTGGGATACTAAGTCTAGAATGCAGACAATGTTGTCAAAACTAGTTAGGAAAAGTCAAGAGAGTTATATTAAGGAGATTAAGGTGGACCTGTCAGGGTTGAATCAAAAAGTTGAGTCACATACTACCGCAATTAAACAACTAGAGCAGGAATATGGTTAGATGTCAGCCATATTAAATCAAAGGCAACCTGACACTCTTCCTAGTAATATGGTGGTAAATTTAAAGAATAATAGTTATTGTCATGCCATTACCACTCGAAGTGGTAAAACTAACATGGATCTACCTGTACCCATCTTAGTTGATCCAGCTAATAAAGATGATCGTGTTGACGTTGATAAGAGTAACAAATAAACAACGGTAAGGACGAGGCCGATGACCCTATTTTGCAGACTATCCTAAGACCTTACCCTTCTTTCCCTCAGAGATTGAAAAAAAAGGGTAAGTACCAGAAGTTTCTATCTATGGTAAAGGATTTATCTGTTAACATTCCACTTGTAGAGGCATTATAACAAATGCTTGGATATGAAAAGTTCATGAAGGATTTAGTCACCAAGAAGCGAACAGTCAGTTATGAGCTAGCTAACAATATTCATCACTACAGTATTGTTGCTACTAAATCGTTAGTAGAGAAGAAGGAGGATCCAGGCACATTTACCTTTCCTTGCTCCATTGGATCTTTTACCTTTTCTCGGGAACTATGTGATCTAGGTGCTAGAATTAATCTTATGCCATTAGTGGTATTTAAGCAGTTGGGATTAGGGGCACCAAACCCACATCTATGAGGCTAGTGATGGCAGATCAGATACTTAAAAAGGTAGTTGGTATTCTTTGTGATGTATTGGTAAAGGTGGATTCTTTTATCTTTCCTGCTAATTTTGTGATACTGGATTATGAAGTGAACTTTCAAGTTTAATTATCTTAGATAGGACATTCTTAGATATAGGAAGGACTTTGATTGATATGGAGTCATGACATCTGATGTTTAGACTCAACAATGAGAAGGTGGTATTCAATATATGTTATTCCATGTGACAGCCGAATGAGTTGAGGGTAGTATTTTTTATTGATGTTTCTAAGAAGGAGTTGATCTCATTCGGTGATCTTGATATGGTAACTAATTGGGATGATACTTATGAGGTTGTTCCTATTAAATAAAGATTGTGTTGAACCCTTAGCAGCAGTAATTATGAACTTCGACAGTGATGGTATTGAAGACTATGATGAGATGGTGTGAGCACTATATAGGAGCAGTTTTTATACTTTTAAACCAAAGAAGATTGATTTAGATCTGAAAAAATGAACCTTTTCACCTGCTCGCTCGTCTATTGGGGAGTCATCCATTTTAGAGTTAAACGCCCTCCTTCCTTATTTATGATATGTATTTTTGGGGGGGCGACAATACTTTGTCGGTAATCATAGTAGCTGACTTAAGGCATACAGAAATGGAAGCATCATTATTAGTGCTACAAGTTTCAAGAGGGCCACAGGTATGTCCATTGTAGATATTGTCGGTATCCCGCCAGGTCTTTGTACTCATAAGATTCAACTTAAATCGGATTGTATTCTAGGAATAGAACATCTGTATCGGCTTAATCCTCTTAAATAGGGGTGGTGAAAAAAGAAAATAATCAGGTGTCTAGATGCTAGTGTAGTATATCCCATTGCTGATAGCAAGTGGGTCAGCCCAGTATAATATGTTCTGAAGAAAGATGATATTACTATTATGCCTAATAATAAGAATGAGCTAATGCAAATAAGGCCAGTCACAGTATGGAGAGTATGTATAGATTATAGGAAACTAAATGCATAGACCTAGAAGGACCACTTTCCCATACCCTTCATAGATCAAATACTTGATAGACTTATGGGAAGAGGGTGGTATTGTTTTCTGGATGGGTATTTAGGATATAACCAAATCACTATTTCACTTGAAGACCAAGAGAAGACAACCTTCACTTATCCTTATGGTACCTTCGCATTCAGACATATATCGTTCGGGTGATGTAACACTCCAGCTAATTCTTAGATATGTATGATGTCAATCTTTTTTGACATAGTAGAAGACACCATCAAAGTATTCATGGATGGTTTTTTGATAGTTGGTGATTCTTTTGATGACTGCTTGGTTCACTTGGCAAACGTACTTCTTAGATGTGAGGAATACAACTTGGTACTTAATTTGGAAAAGTGCCATTTCATGGTTAAAGTAGGTATTGTGACTGGGCATTAGATTTTGAAAAGGGTATAGAGGTAGATAGAGTTAACATTGAAGTGATCGGGAAATTACCTCCACCAATTTTTGTGAAGGGTATACAGAGCTTTATAGGATATACTGGGTTGTACAGGTGATTCAATTAAGATTTCTTGAAGAGTGCCAATCTTATCTGTAGGCTTTTTAAGAAAGAGGTGAAGTTTGATTTTGATGAACCATTGTTGAAGGCTTTTGCATGTCTGAAAGACAAGTTGATGATAACTAATATCATCGTGTCCCTAGATTGATCCTTGCATTTGGTATTATGTGTGATGCAAGTAAAGTTGCCTTAGGTGTTGTTCTAGGATAATGACAAAAAATATCCTAAATCCCATCTACTATGCTAGCAAGGCACTAAAAAATACTAAAAAGAATTACACGGTTACTGAACAATAGTTGTTGTCAGTGGTTTTTTCCTTTAAGAAGTTTTGGTCCTATTTGATTGGGACGAAGGTAGTTGTACATACTGATCAGTCAACATTGAGGTACTTAATGGCCAAAAAAATGCAAAACCTAGACTGATTAGGTGGGTTCTCTTGTTGCAAGAGTTTGATTTCAAGATCAAGGACAGAAAAGGCACTGAGAATCAGGTTGCAGTTCATTTGTCTAAACTTGAGGAGGAAGCTATGCAAAAAATAAAATAGTTTTCCATACAAGCAAATTTGATCGCTTCTTAAAAAATGATTCCATGGTTTGCTAATTATGCAAATTACCTAGCAAGTGATCTAGTCCCAGACGATCTTTCCTTCCAACAGAGGAAGAAATTTATGCATGAGGTAAGGAAATTTTTCTAGGATGAACCTTATTCAGAATTTGTGTAAATGGGGATATTCGTAGATGTATCCCTGAAGTGGAGATGATTAGCATCCTTAAGGCTTGTCATGCTTCACCAGTTGGGGGTCACCATGGAGTAACCCATACAACCCACAAGATCTTTCAATGTGGGTACTCCTAACGAACAATTTACAAGAACACTTATGATTATTCTTCATCTTGTGATCAATTTCAATGCCAAGGTAACATCTCTAGGCGCCATGAATTTCCTATAACATCTATTTTAGAATTGGAATTGTTGGATGTATGGTGTATAGATTTCATGGGACCTTTTGTGAGTTCTTTTGGTATGAAGTATATTTTGGTGGTGGTAGATTATATTTCTAAATGGGTGGAAATGGTTGCGCTCCCCAATAATGAAAGAAGAAGTGTCATGGCCTTTTGCAGAAATATATCTTCTGTCGATTTGGCATGCCACAAGCAATCATTAGTAACGGTGGGTCACATTTCTATAATCTTCTATTCAAGAGTCTACTTGAGAAGTATGGAGTGAAGCACAAGGTGGAAACACCTATATCATCCACAGACTAGTGGACAAGTTGAGGTGTCCAATAGAGAATTCAAGTCTATTTTGGCAAAGACAGTTAATACCAATAGGACTGATTGGTCAATAAAGCTAGATGATGCATTTTGGGCTTACCGCACAACATTGAAGATTCCCATAGGTACTTCTCCATATCAGTCGGTATATGGAAAAGCATGTCACTTGCCTGTTGAACTTGAGCAGAAAGCACTATGGGAATTGAAGAAGTTAAATTTTGAGTGACAGGATACAGCAAATTCAAGGATGAACAAGATGAATGAGTTGGATGAATTCCAACTCTGATCTTATGAAATTTTGGCACTTTACAAAGAAAAGATGAAGTTGCATCATGATCGCAAAATTGAGAAGATGATATTTGAGAAAGGTGACCAGGTATTGCTCTACAACTCAAGACTTTGCTTGTTTCCAGATAAGTTAAAGTCCAGATAGTATGGTCTATTTACTGTGACAAGAGTGCTTCCATATGGTGCTTTGAAATTAAAGCACAAGGGAGAAGACCCGTTCAAAGTGAATGGTCAAAGAGTAAACCACTATATCGGTAACACTAAGGAAATTAATTTGGTTTTTGAGATGGACCTTAGTGAAATCTGAGTAAACAAGGCAATTACATCGTGCTGGGATGCTAAATCAAGCACTGCATGGGAGGCAACCCATGATTTATACTTAATAATTTATAGGGTAATATGTGTGTTTAGTGTGCAGGGTTAAGGATTGCAGAAAAGTGCCAAAAATTCCAGAAAACAAGGTCATATAGACGCTTTACAAGTTGACCTTAACGTGATGACTCATGAGAAAGAGTCGTAAGGACCTGGACTTGAAACAAATCCAGGTAAGTAGTTTCTAGTCCTTACGACACTCAGAATAAGTTGTAACCTCTGGCTACGATTCATCACCTTGAATCATACTGACTCCAAACAAGGTAAGAGTTTTCAATCTTTATTAAGGGAGTAACAGACCCACAAGCCTTGGTTACGAGTCGTATCTATTACTCGTAACCAGATTTACCAGGTCCAGGGTCGCGGGTGAACCCAACCTAGTTCACTTATTTAAAAAAAAAGAGTTGGGTAACCCAACATTACGAATAGCAAAAAAACCTCCATTGTTGACCAAATTTGGAGCTAAAAAAAATCAATATCACTTCGAAACATACGCTAAGCTAGTGGTTCCTCCCAAACTTCAACAATTTTGCAAACCTTTGCGGAAGAAAAGTGTTGAAGTCGAGAATTCTAAAATCTCAACAACCAAGCAAGTATGTTTTTGAACTTAAAACTTTATATTTCAAGTTGAATCCAAATATGGGTTGATATTTTAGAATTTCCTTGTGTTAAATATATATATGTATGAATAATTTGAACCCTATTGCATAGAAGTTGAATTCAAAATGTACAAATGGGAGTGAACTAGAACTTAGTATTTTTCTTATGTGTTCTTGGATGATTATGGGATGGTAATGCTATAGATTGAAGGGTAATTTGGGGATTACATGTTGGAATCAACTTACAACTAAAACCTTATGCTACAGTGGATGTGGGTTTCTTAATGATTCGTACCTACGGGTAAAGAGTCGTAACAAGACTCGTAACTACTGACAATATGAAGGCTTGAAGGGTGTAGATTCTGGTATTGGTACGACTTGCCTATATAAGTCATAACCAACCCTTACGACTCGTAAACATAAGTCATAATGACCCAGGGAGGTAACACATAATAGAGTTTTGTTTCTGGTCTACTTACGAGTATTGGTAACGAGTCCTAAACTATCCTTATGACTGGTTCGGAGGACTCATAAGACGACCTGTGAACATTCATGTATACACTATTTAGCTGATGACTAATACATACAAGGCTTATCCAGTGAATACGACTAAGACCTCCAAGTCGTAAGAAGTCCTGTAATGCACATTGACACCAAATTTTCTTATTTTTCTTTCCTTTCCTCAGTAATAACTAATAAGTGTATGTACACAGGTACTCATGGATCCCAAAGACAATTCGTCTTTGAAACAAGTAGCAAAGAAGGGAAATAAGAAGAAACCTGCCCCAAAATCTAATTATAAGTTGGTGAACAAGGACATGGAATCATCTAGCAGTAGTGATAACCTCATCGAATATCCAATGAAGGGATAGGTATAGGAGAGTGACAAAAGATTGGAGAGAGAAAAGACAGTGCATTTATATGATGCTCCTTCTGAGGAGCCAAGAAAGAATAACCCCCACACCTCACCACCCCGAACACTGTCGTGGTCTGAAGAGGACAATGGTAGTAATAAATTTAAAGTTGAATCGATTTCTAAGGGAGGTGGTAGTGATACACGTGTTGAGGATTCCAGTTCCTATGAGATAGAATTAGAGAATAGGAGTTATGTAGAGGAGAATATGACTCTTATTGATATACGAGACCCATCTCTAACTATCAAACCTACACTGGTGCCTCTCATTGAATGATGGAGGTACTCCAGTATGCAGGAACCATACAATGATGGGATTAGCATAAATCCTACCACCGAAAGCATGAAAATAGGCATTTATCTGGAATAGAGTGCACTCACAGCAAATTGCCAAAAAAACTTTGAGTTTTGAGCCAAAGCGTGGTTGACATTGGCTTGGCATAGATTATGTCCCACTACTAGGGACAATGTACTTAGTTCGATTCATGCGGCATTGATTACAGGACTCATGGTGGGTATGAATTTGATGTGGGGTAGTTCTTAACAAGAGAAATACGAGATCGAGCAGTGGGTAAAGAAAAGCTACTTCTAGTATATCCATGCATAATTACCCGGATTTGTTTGGTTGTAGGTGTGCAGGAAACTCCCAGTGATTGACAAGTTCAGTGCTTAAAAAATACCAAAGACTTAGGGATGATTAGGGAAGTAGAAAACCCCATGACTAGGCAGGCAAAGTAAGGTGCCGCATTGCTAGATCAAGCGATGCAAAGCAGAGGACAAAGAGTGGAGGATGCTAGAGTTGATTAGGTTCCTGTTGAGGATGGACAGTCTGAGCCACAACATTCTGACATGGTAGGCCCAACTGGCACTCCAGCTTTACCACCTGCAATATCTCCAAGGCCTTCATCAGTCAGATCTGTACCACCAGGGTATGTGATTATTACCCAGTCTAGTTTAAATGAAATTATGCGTAGGTTGGGATCGTTCAAAGCAAAATTGTAATTGGTCGAAGCAAAATTATAGTCGATCAAAGGTGGCGTGAAATCCTAGGTTGAGAATAAGTTAGCAAAACAAAAGCATGGGTACAGGGTAGGTTAGATGTTTTTTAGAAAAGGCTGATACGTTAGTTGGGAAGCAACCAGACCCCTGAAATTGCGGAGGTGAAAGTTGAGATGTCTGACATACAAAAAATTATTGATGAGCTTTATGACAGGCCATTTTTCCTGGCTCCTGTGATAATAGATATTGATCCTGAGATAGAAGTTGAAAATAATTGGAGTATTTTGGTGGGGGAATAAATCCAAGAGAGAAAGAAAAGAAATAAATGAAGTACTAAAAAGGAAAATCTAAAGAAAACAAAGAAAGATAGCATTCAGAGTGAACAGGACTGGCAAGTAAGGGTCCGAGATATGGCTGCTGGTTCTGGTAGCTCAAAATCAAAAAGTGATAATGCTAAGAAGGGCAATGATGTATCCCCTACACCTGACTGAGCACACTAGCCACAAGCAGTGCTACTATTGCAGAGACAGTCCCAACAGCTGATGGGACTACTGTTGCAGATACGGGACCCGACCTGTGGGCCCACGTAATGATGCAGCATGAGCTGGAACCTTAAGCGCCCAGGTATGTCCTCGATCCCTGTATTACATTATTAAATGCACTGGGGATAGTTCATATGGTGTTAGTTCGGGGTGGGGGCGTACCAAGGTCAGCACGGGTTACACTTTCCATGTTTCGAAACTCGTAGGCCACAACCTGAAAAGTTTGTGAACTGATATGTTTTGTTGATATTTTTGTTTTCATTAGTTTGTGTGGTGTGATGCTTAAAAGAGGAAGGAAATTTGTACTTGCGGCGGTAGAAAAATGTGTTTTTATGCTAAACTAGTGTTGAATGAATGTGTTGAAAAATGGATACCCCTCCTACAATTTTATTAACTGTGAGATATGTGTATGTTAAAGACGATTGTGAATCTGATAATGGAATTAGAATTATTTAGAGAACAACTAGGAATAATGATTGCATAACTAGATAAGTAGTAACTAGCAGTGTGCCCCTGTACGAGGTGTGTGTGAGGTGTTACCTAGTTCTCGGTGTGTCGAAATTCAGAACTTTCCTAGTTTCTCTTACCTATGGTTAAGTATAGTCGAATGGGAACTGATCAAGGGCCATTTTTTATTTGTAGTCCACTTGAGCCTAAATTATTCAACCAAATGATATAAATCCCTTGATCCCATCTTTTGAGCCTCAACTGACCCATTTTTTTGTTTACACTAATTTCACCTTTCCATTTTAAATACAATGATCCTATTTTGGACCTGGTCCTCCTTGGACACTGTGCACCTCAACTCAAATAAATCACCTAAGTTGAAGGTGGCTATGATAGGGGTGCATAGGAAAAAACAAATATAAAGAAAGAAGTATAGAAAGAAAAATAAAGAGGGGCTGGAGCGATGAAAATAAAAAGATAATAAAAGAAAAATAAATTTGCAAGAAAAGAAAAGAAAAAAAAAAGAAAGAATGTGAGAAAAGAAAACTGCACCAGTTCTAATTTAAATTTGCTTTAAAATAAAAGAGAGACATAAGGGCTGAAATAAAAGGAAGAAAAGTGGAAAATAAGTGGACTCCAAGGAAAGCGTCGTGTCAAGGAAGTGTAGTCATTGGAAAATCCCAAAATTATATCATACCAGCCCCAAACCTACATTACAAGATGAATAAATCCCTTAGTGATCTTATCTCGACTGTCCAAAAACTCAGGAAAAGAGCATATGAGCAAGACTATGGTATTCTGTATACACCGGTCATACTTCTTTGTGAGCGAGAGCGCCTTTAGAAGTAACCCTGCATAACATGATTAATCTGAATTGAGTGAATCAAATTTCTTTTATTGTGAGAGTACATGGGTTATGTTTTTAGGTTGCTAGATTGTTCGGTGAATTCAATTATACCTAGTTGTCTGTTACTAATATAATGCCATCATTGGATGTGACAAATTGATATACACAGCTGTATTCTTGAAAAGTTAAGATTAGGAGGGGGAATAATAATGTTGAAAAATGAACTAAAAATCACTGCCACAGGTATATTGGGATCTTCCTATTTAAGTAGCATTGTTGTGTTAGAGTTTTAATTTCTATTTTGTCGGAGGACACGCAAATTTTCTAAGTTGAGGGTGTTGATGCGCCATGGAAAAGCGACACTTTCGATGCTTAAAACAAATAATTTTTACTTGGACTTAGGTTATTTTGGTAGATATGATGTGGGTTTGGGGTTGTTGCGGGTGAAATAGGTAAACAATGGTCTTGTTAAATTTGAAGAAACAGCCTTGAAAAAGATGAAGTATGTACATCCTACGAGTCAGAGCGCAAGTCGTGAACATATCATACGACTTGTAGGTGTAGTCGTAAGCATAACAGGAGCAAAATTAAGAAGGGAAACTAAGTGAAAAGTGTATACGAGTGGAGAGTACGAACTATAAGATGAGGCTACGAGTCTAGAGAAGCAGCCTTTGTGAGAATAGAAACTAAAGTTAAAGTTAGAAGTAAAGTCACATAAGAAGACGAGTTGTAGGATCTGAGTACGATGCATAAGGATAAGTCATGAAGAGACCAGTATCCAGAGCATTGAAAGATTAAGGCCCGGGTGGTGATGAGTGAAGACCACGAGTCATATAGTCAAGGTACGACTCATGAAGATAAGTCGTAAAGACAACAGAGGCTGAAATCCTTGAAATATTAGTCACTAGAGCACATACAACAAGCACTGTACAACTCGTAAGAAGACCATACAAGGGGACTAAGAGAGTCGTACCTTGTGCCGACATACTTTCCCTATTCCATTTTAATTAGGAATTCTGGCTTAATTTGGGATACTACAAATACCTTAGGGTTATTCCTATATTAGGTTACACACTTTTATAATACTTTTACTACTTTTTACATACTTTTCTCTTTGAGATTGTGTTCTTAAGATTTTTGGGTTCTTATTTAATTGAACACTTTGGATTTTCTTCCTCTTATTCTTGTGCAATTAGTTACAAGTTTTCTTTAATGATTATCATGGATTGTAGCATGAACTTGAGTGGCTAATCTCCCTGACTAAGGTTGTAGAAACCCTTGTGGATAACTACATAAAGAAAGTGGGAGATTCATGTATTTTCTTGTGGTAGCATGTATCTTAATCTTCTTTTTATTAATTGACCTCAGAGCTACTGCAGAAGCTTGAGGATTGTCTGTATTCGAGAACGTCCTCACAAGGGATTTTAAGATTTAGAAAAGGTTATTAAGATAGTAATTTGAGATTCACGTCCATCTTATTATTTCGCCATCTCACCAAATAAACTTGAGACCCAAAAGATGAAAGTTGAACTAAGGTCACAGAACAGGAGTAATAAGCCAACACCCTGAAACCCACAAGGAAAAGGGTGAGATTTATCATCACGTTCACAAGACGGTTGATAATACATAGCTTGTCGACTTTACATGCAGAGTAAGAAAATAGGTGAGTTGAACATGAGGAGTTTATAGAGTTGAAAAGACTGGGGAACACAGCCCTAGTGTTCATCTTCTACTGTTTTCAAACCCAAGCATTCAAGTTCAGTTACTACTTAATGTTCACTACAAATTCTCCTATTTACTTTTTTACTACACGTGGATTTTGTCAAGTTCGAGATACTGTTCAACGTTTTCCCTGTGGGTTCGACCCCAACCTGGTTTGGGTTACTATATTTGGCATCAACCGCATCATACTTCTTTGGAGGTTAGTTTTGAGTAACAACAATTAACGGAGTGAATGCTAGCATGTAACTCAGGGATAAGGATAACATAATGCCATGATCAACAGTTTAGCATAATCAAATGCATAGACATATATATATATATATATATATAAATATACATATTTCATGTCAGGATAAGGAAAAAGGTTTATCATGTACTTTAAAACCTTAACTTGGACAGTGTAGCTCAGCTATCATATAATAGTACCACGGGCTATATGGGCCCCATCTCTCAACCCTTGGTCAGCCCTCAGTGCGTGTAGCCGGACAAACTGGAGAAAGATTATATATATATATGCACGGGGGACTCAAACCCTTAAATCATATACTATGGTAACTTAAGCATCAGATCATGAAATATGATATGCGGGACTCGATCCCTCCAATCATAATAATAACAATAAGGTGGACTCGAACCACCTAGTCAAAAGCAAAGGGACTAGAACCCTCAAGTTATAACGATCCCTGCACCGGCTAGCATGGTTTCCTGTATTGGTCACTTGGACCTCCACTTTTATGACTCAGCTACACAACCTTATTTTAAAGCCTAATTAAAAACATTATCACACATTGTCATTCATTGAACCATATTTCACATTAAGGTATACATTGTTGGTATCGTCATACAAACTACACTTGCAATGTAACAACAACATGCCCAAACAATTACATCACTGGGGAATACACAACCTCTTTGGCTCACTTAGTCAATTACCTGTGAAAACACAATTTCATAAGGTTCAATTCAACATCATAATGCAATAGTTCAAGAACAGTTCCCACATTCCTTATAACAAAATCAATTTCGCAATTTGGGGTTGAGGTCATAACCACTTCAAAAGTCACAAGTTTGGGAAAAATCACAATTTCATAGATTATTCACCATACCCATGCACCCACATGTTCAAAACCATATTTAAAGCATGAATAATAGAAATTAAACCATGGGAAAACATTGTTCAACAATAAGCATTCAAAATCCATAACCCTTATTTTCAGAATCAAAATAATTTCATGTGAACAACACTTCAATACTTATGATTTTTAACAATTTAACAATGAGGGGAGAGTCACATGCCTGAAATATTCATAATTATGGAGAAGAAACCTTGAATTGACCCCTAGATGCTAAACCTTGAGGAAACCCTATCTTTCTTGGCTTGAGACAATTTGAGAGAGAAGAGGATATATTTTAATTGTGTTATAGGGGGAATAAAGTCTCAATAGGGTTTGTAAGTAGTGAGTTATATTTAGGGCAAGAGGGAATGTCCAAAATACCCTTATAAAAAATGGAAATTAAACTGTCAGTTGTTAGAGTGACCTTATGACTCGTAGGGTCACCCTACGACTCGGACCCTCAAGCCGTAGCCAAACTAGAATCCCCTTTGGCTCTTCACTATGAACCCTATGAATAGCACCCTATGTCTCGTAATGAGACACTATGACTTGTAGGGTCAAGTCATATTCTCAATAGTTTTAATAGAGGCACTACACCGGGCACATTACGAAATACCCTCCTTACGATTCATTAGGAGTCTATACGACTCGTTAAGTCCAGTCATTATCAAAGTAGTGACTTTGGTAAATCCTTCTAGGATTATTGCGACTGGGTCCTATGACCCATAAAGACACATTACGGCTAGTCAGAAGAGTCGTTGCCAAGGCATAAAGCTCAGAACTCAAAAAATTTTCAAGGGCCAAAATTCGAGGTGTTTTAATTCTCCCCCACTTGGATCATTCGTCCTTGAATGATGGGTCAAGGCCATTACAAGCACGATTTTAACACAACTAACAACCACTCTTCCCTTTAACAAAGTCAGAAAACAAAGATATCAAGGAATCACCATATCCTTTAACGAAGTCAAAAAATAAGATGTTAAGAATAACACATACCTCAAGCATGATTATCAGGGACGGGGAACAAAAATGGATCTTTGAATTTTTATATCCTATCTAGCTTCCCACATATCTCCTTCCTCCCAAAAAAATACATCTAATAACCTTTAAATATGACCACACTCTCCACTAAGTTTTAAACTATAAATACAACACTCCACCATTACAATTTCGTAACCTCCCCACAAAATACATAACTAAGAGACCTAAGCATTTGTTGCATCTCCCTCCACTGTTAAAGTCTAACTCAGAGTTAAAGGTGACAAGTGTAAGTCATGAGTCTCTATACGTTACACCACTCTAATAGTACTACTTGATCTTATTAGAACAATCAAGTGACCTCAAGTCTTGATCAAGGAGTACTAACCACATGACACAATGGTTTGTGTATCTATCAATCATATCATTCAAGCTTGCCTTTCTACCCCCTCTTTGCGGATCTCTCCACTCAAAACTAGAAACTTCAATCACTATCGCTATGGATTTCACTGCATCTCTTCTTAACTATATCACATAAAAAAAGGTTCCTCTTACTCTCCTATTTTTATCTATAACTTTTGCCTGAGTAGTCACCCCAAAAATTTTTTACAATAAAGAACATCTACTACATCATCCAAAATGTTACTACACTTATATAGACACTACTATCCTAATATAAGATGGATCATTAAGGAACTAGAGTACAAGCATCAAGAATAAGGGGGGTTACTTCTCAATTACGACTCCTACTTGTCGTACTACTCAATGTGAGACCCGCAAAATGAGACGCAATAAAATAGGCATAAAGTACTTCATAGAAACCACCTAGGTTATAAATATAGGGTTTTTCCAACATAAATATCCTATAGCATGAGTCCTTAAGACTGCACACTAGGAGAAACACGTATATATCATGGGTAATATAACATAAAGCCAAGATTTATATGTAGGGAACAAGGCAAGGATTTTCGCTTGAAACCACTATTTCTTGGAACTAGGCATAACGTGAGACATGAATGTATGGATCATGAGCATCATGATATAGATTTTGAACACTTGGAAGCTTCAATTTCTAAGAACCATTATTCCCTTTGGTTCAGGGACTGGAGTATGGACATACACAGCATGCAGAATGTAGGCTTTAAGCATAAGCACAATTAGCATGTGTACAACACTAGTAGAGTTCCCTCTTAATCGAAATAGGAAGTAATCACTAGAATAGGAGTAAATTCACCATGACTCACCCCTGAAGCCCAATGCTAGGAGAAAATTTAAGATTAGCCCTCGATATCTATCTTACTATACCTATAAACACAACACTCAACTCTAAAGGGTATCACCATGGACATGTACTAGGGACACTTGGCTCCCTTATACCTAAAATATCATCTATCAAGATGCTACATTGGGTAAAGCATATTTATTACAAACTCCATGCCCTAATCCATCAAATGACTTATCTCCCAATCCATCAATTCAATCTGGACCTCCAGCCTATATATCATAACTTTCCCACTCCAGTATTCCCCAAGTCATGAACCTTATCTCTTTTGCATACCCCATCAAGCCTGCCAATTTACTCTCACAAATCTCATATCGCTATCCTCGAGCTAACACACTCCTTTCACCAAAATCAATATCTAAGGTTTAAACTTAGTGTCTACCAACCATCATCTACTACTAACAGAGTACCCCATGTACAATATACATATGGTCCACCCTATAAGGAGGTCACCCTAAAATCCTTATTTACTCGAAGATAACCTATACATATTTTGAGGAAACCATCCTCTTTATGCACAAAGAATGGAAACACCTCATCGAGAAACACTAGGTTGGAAAAACCCTTATTAAGAAGTTCTTTCAACTGCTCCATAAATTCTTTCAACTCATCAGAGCCATTCCATAAGAAGGGATAGAGATAGGATGTATGTTTCGAAAAGAGATCAATCCTAAAAATCCATTCTCCTATCAAGAGGAACACTAGAAAGATCATCAGGGAATACCTCAGAAGATTCACAAACTACAGGGATGAACTGCAAACAAGGATCTTCAGATCTAAAATCCTTAGCATGTACGAGATGATAGAGACACCCTTTTGGAGATCAATATTGGGCTCTATGATACGAAATATACCTTTCCATAGGTACTAGGGAACTACCTTCCCAATCAATCACTGGCTTATTTGGGAAATAGAAACTAACCCTACGGGTTCGACAATGAATGCAACTAATATATCCCTAAAATCACATCAAAGTCTACCATGTTCAACTTTATGGGTCCACCAAGGTCTCCCCACCATGGGCAGACATCACATAACCCCTATAGACCTTTCTACCCACAATAAAGTACCCACCGAGGAGGAAACAAAAAAAGAATTTGGAATACACTCAGAATCAAAACCAAATGAACAGTCACATAAAAGGTCACATAAGAGAGAGTAGACCCCAAATTAAGAAACCAGTACACATGATAGGGAAAGAGTTGTAATGTACCACCAGTGACATCTGGTGATGCCTCAGACTCCTGGCAGGTAAAAAGAGTATAAAGATATTTCTGGCCACTGTCGGTATCAGAAGTAGCACCCTTTGATGCAAAAACCAAAGAGCTAGCAACCAAAATATTGTTGGCTCCAGTAGCAATACTGATCAAAGAAAAATGCCATTGTATATAACTGGGTTGACCATATTCAAAGCATTGCTCTTCCCCTCATAACAAAATTCATGAATCTACTAACCATAGAATTGGTAAAGAGGAGAAGAATGGACTAACCAGGCTCTACTAGACTGATATTGGACATCCTATGCCCTAGGACCTATACCCTTTTGAAAATGACGATTATCGGATGTCTTTGGGTAAGGGGATCTAGCCGATGGGTATGAAACCAGAATTCCCTTTCTCCCTTTCTTAGCCTACTGTCTCCCATGCCTACCATTATTATGATGATCCCTACCCTTATTCTGAATATCTTAACTTCTTGTTATGTATCTTCCCTATCTTAGCCTGATTCCTTCTCCCACTAATAAGACTAGATTGGTGTGATAAAGAGACTTCGATCTTGATCAACAAATAAATAGAACGATGGAACTCAATATTGGACACGTTTCCCTAAGTTGTCCAAGGAGGACTAGTGGGAACCGATCTACATGGGCAATCAGAAGAAGCAACCCTAGATCAAGTCTATACCCTAGGGGTAGGATAAGTTCCATCCACATTGTCCTTAGAAGAGAAAGAAGAGTTTCCACGAGCATCAAATTTTCTGGGAGACATAATCTGAAAAGTAAACATATGGGAATTAGGGGAGTTTTCATGACCTTAGACTCTATAGCCCAAAGAATAGATCACAAAAAAGGGAAACATTCCAAAATACCTCATAGCATATCCCTTATAAGGGTGGCATGCTACACACCCATCAAAGCGACTCTACTTGACACGACTTTGTTGGACACCCAATAAGACCAAAAATAGGTTCTGATACCACTTTTTTCATGATCTAAACCAGGGCCTGGCCATGATAAGTATCTCAAGTCTACTGGGGATCGAAGATCACCCCCCTTAAACCTAACCAACGAACACAATATCCCTAATATTGGATGAATTTCAAATATATAACAAGATAATATAAGGATAAGCTTAAAGATATTTAAACCATGTTTATAATATGTCAACCAAAAACTGGCCAAATGACCTACCAATAATAACTAAGCCCGCAGTAATCCAACAAAGCCTTCTAAACAAAAGACCAAAACTGAATACCAATAAAGTGTTGGGATATGCCCTCGACTACTCGTAGTTCTCCCTTTAACACCAACGGTAGATAGGAACCAAACTATCTCACGACATTCTAAACCCAACTCACGTACCACTTGAATCAGCGAACAACTGAACCCTTGGGTCCTTCTTCAACCCCAGGATATGATGAGTCAAAATCGAGGTTCCAAACGCTTGTCAAGCTGTCCTATATATAATAAGAAGAAATAGAAAGAAATTTCTTATTATTATATACTAAAAACTATAAGAAAATAGAAATATTGTCTTTCTTTTAACCGGCTCCTTCTTCTTTGTCAACGCTACTAAGGACCTATAGGTTTGCCTACTTTACTTATTAAAGATAATGAGAATGGGTTATTCAATCAAAAAGGAAATAGCTAAAACAAGTCTAAACAATCTGAGACAAAAGAGACCAAGACATAAAATGTAGACTTCCAAAGTATAGAAGCTCACCACTTTAATGTCAACTCACAAACTAACCCCGACTCTGCATCACTGTGCGGAGAAGTAGAAATATGGAAGATTCCCTTATTGTGTAGTGATACTACATCCAAAGATAGTCAGAGGGGTGAACACTTGTATGTAACTCAGGAATAAGGATAACATAATGTCATGATAAATATTTTAAACTCCAATGCAAAAAATCAAATGCATATACATACATATATACATACATACATACATATATAATATATTCATACATATATATATATATATATATATATATATATATTATACTAGGATAGGGAATAAGGTTTAGCATGTTATTTAAAACCTTAACCTAGATTTTGTAGCTCAACCATCATATAACAGTACCCACAAGCTATATGGGCCCTAACTATCACCCCCTGGTCAGGCCGAGTGCGTGTAGCCATACGAACAGAAGAAAGATCATATATATATGCATGGGGGACTCAAACCCTCCAATCATATACTAAGTTGACTAAAGCACCCAATCACGAAATATGATATAGGGGACTCGAACCCTTCAATCATAATAATGACAGTGAGGTGGACTTGACCACCTGGTCACAAGCAATAGGACTCAAAACCTGAAGCTGTGACGACCCTCGTACCGACTAGCACAATTTTTGGTATTGATCACTTGGACCTCCATTTTCATGACTCAGCTACACAACCCTCTTTTAAAGCCCAATTAAAAACATTTATCACACATTTCTATTCATTGAACCATGTTTTACATTAAGACCTACACTGTTGGTATCATCGTACCAACTTCACTTACAAGGTAACAATATCATGCCCAAACAATTACATCACTTAGGGAATTCACATCCACTTTGGTTCACTTAGTACATAACTTGTGAAAACATAATTTCAAGGTTCAATTCAACAACATGATCTAATAGTTCAAGAATAGTACAATTCCCACATTCTTCATAACAATTTCAATTTTGCAATTTGGGGTTGAGGTCATAACCACTTCAAAAGTCATAAGTTTGGGAAAATCTCAATTCCCTAGTTCACTCACCATACCCATGCACCCACATGTTCAAAACCATATTTAAATCATGAATAATCATAATTAAACCATAGGAAAATATTGTTCAACAATAAGCATTCAAAACCCACAACCTTTATTTTCAAAACAAAAATAATTACATATGAAAAACACCTTAATAAATATTCTTTTAACAAACTAACAATGAGGAAAGCGTCACTTGCCTAAAATATTCACAATTATGGAGAAGAAACCTTGAATTGACCCCTGGATGCTCGACCATGAGGAAACCTTAGGTTGCTTGGATTGAGAGAATTTGAGAGAGAAAAGGATATATTTTGATTGTGTTATGGGTGGGAATAATGTCTCAATAGGGTTTATAGGTCGTAGGTTATGTTTAGGGCAATAGGAAAATTTCTAAAATACCCTTATTAAAAGTTGGAAATTAAATCGTCAACCGTTATGAGTGACTTTATGACTCGTAGAGCCACCCTATGACTCGGACCCTCTAGTCGTAGCCAAACTAGAACCCCCTTGAGATCTTTAATGTAAATCCTATGACTGTCACCTTACGGCTCGTAATGAGACACTATGACTCATAAGGCCAAGTCACAGTCTCAACAGTTTTAATAGAGGCACTACACTGGACACATTACAAAATACCCTATTTATGACTCGTTAGGAGTCTATACGACTTATTAAGTCTAGTTGTTATCAAAGTAGTTACTTAGGCAAATCCATCTGAGATTATTATGACTGGGTCCTATGACCCAAAAAGATATATTATAACTCGTCAGGTGAGTCATTACCAAGGCAGAAAGCTTAAAACTCAAAAAAATTTCAAGGGCCAAAATTTGGGGTGTTTCAACTATATCTTGGGAGCTAGTATAAATCTGGATCCATTAGTGGTTTACAAGTAGTTGGGGTTAGCGATACATAAACTGACGTCGATGAATTTTTTATGGCCGATTGAACTATGAAAAAATTGGTTGGTATTTTGTGTGATGTATTAGTAAAAGTAGTTTCCTTCATATTCCTAGCTGATTTTGTAAATTGTGACTGTGAGGTGGATTTCGATGTTTCTATTATCTTAGAAAGGCCCTTTCTTATCAATGGGTAGGTCATTGGTAGACATGGAAATGGGATATATGAAATTCAAGATCAATGATAGATAGGTTACTTTTAATATAGGTCAGTAAATATGGCAACGAAATTATATGAAAGTAGTGTGTGTGATAGATACTGTTAATGAAGATACGTTGACTTCACCTATTGAGGAGAGACTTGATATAGAGGCATTAGCGATAATTATCTTGAACTTTGATAGTAATGGCACTGATGAGTATGACGATATGGTAAGTGCTCTTATTAGTATAGAATCTTATACTTATGCACCAAGAAGTTGGTTTTGGACTTAAAGAATAGAGGGACTTTACCTAGTAGACCATCTATTGAGGAGCCATTGGCCTTGGAATTGAAGGCCCTCCCTTCTAACTTGCATTATGTATTTTTGGGGGCCAACAGTACCATGCTAGTTATTATTACCACAGATTTAGTTGATACATAGGTTGAGGCCTTGATCTTGATATTGTAGAGGTTTAAAAGGGCCATTGGTGGGACCATTGTAGATATTATTAGGATTCTACTAGGAATTTATACTCATAAAGTTCAGCTAAAACTGGAATGTGTACCTAGCTTCGAACATCAGCGGTCGTCTGAATCCACCTATGCAAGAGGTGGTGAAGAAGCAGATCATCAGGTGGTTAAATGTGAGTGTGGTTTACCCTATTACAAATAATAAGTAGGTAAGGTCTATTTAGTGTGTGCTAAAAAGGGGTGGGATCATTATGGTTCCAAATAAGAAAAATGAGTTGGTGCACATGAGACCAGCTATGGGATAGAGAGTTTGTATGGATTATATAAAGCTGCACACTTGGATATAAAAGGATCAATTTCCTACACCATTTATAGATCAGATGTTAGATGGTCTCATAGTTAGAGAAATGGTATTGTTTTATTAATGGTTATTTAGGGTATAATTAGATTTTTTACATACCCCAAAGACCAAGATAAAACCACTTTCATATGTCTATATTGTAGGTTCGTATTAAAGAGGATGCCTTTCAAACTATGTAATTCTCCTACCACCTTTCAGCGTTGTATGATGCCCATCTTTACTGATATGGTGAAGGATACTATAAAGACTTTATAGATGTTTTCTCGATCGTGGGTGATTCTTTTGACAACTATTTGGCATATTTAGCTAATGCACTTAGAGGTGTGACGAGTCCAACTTCGTGTTAAATTGGGAGAAGTGTCACTTTATGGTGAAAGAGGGTATAGTCTTAAGGCACAAGATTTCAAAAGATGGTATAGCAGTAGACCAAGCAAAGATTGAGGTGATTGAAAAATTGCTTCCACCTATTTCTATAAAAGGTATTCAGATCTTTTGTGAGCATGCAAGGTTTTATAGGCGGTTCATCAAAGACTTCTTAAGAATTGTAAGGTTCTATAGGCATTTTATCAAAGACTTTTCCAAAATTAAAGAAGGAGGTAAGGTTTGTGTTTGATGATGCTTGTCTCATGGAATTTGAGTGCTTGAAAGAGAAATTAATTTTTGCTCTCATAATTATGTGTCCAGACTGGTCTATTCCTTTTGAGGTGATATATGATGTTGGTGGCATAGCCTTAAGAGTTGTCCAATGCCAGACGTAAGAAAATACTTCATCCCATATACTATGATAGCAATGCACTCAACCCCACATAAAAAAATTATTAAGTGACTGAGTAAGAGTGACTTGCAGTGGTGTTTGCTTTTGAGAAACTTTCGTGCTATATAATTTGGACCAAAGTAATTATGCATACTGAGTATGTGGCATCGAGGTCCCTTATGGCAAAGAAGGATGCAAATACTAGGTTGATTCGAAGGGTACTACTGCTGGAAGAATTTGATTTTGAGGTCAAGGACCGAAAGTGTATAGAGAATCAGGTTTCAAAGCATCTACCCCGCCTTTAAGAGAAGGCGATGCTCAAATTGAGGGATAAGCTTGATATTGATGATACTTTTCTAAATGAGTGGATCTTGGCAGATCACAAGATTTAATTAGTTGGTTTGCTGATTTTTCTAACTATTTGGCAAGTGACCTCATTCTAGAAGACTTACCATTTCAACAGAAAAAGCAATTTATGCATAAGGTACGTATATTTCTCTAGGATGAGCCATTCTTATTTTAGTTTGTATGGATGGTATGATTCGGAGGTACATTTCCAAAGTTGAGATGATTCAGAGGTATATTCTCGAAGTTGAGATGATGCATACTCTTAAAGCCTATAACTCATCCCTAGTTGGGGGGTCACCATGATGGTACTAGCACGGTCTAAAATATCTTCCAGTGTGGTTACTATTGGGAGACTATTTACAAAGATACACATTACTATGCTCGTTCCTGTGACCCACACCAGCGCCAAGGAAATATCTAACGGAAGCAGGAGTTTCTCATGACACCTATTCTTGAGCTTGAGTTGTTTGATGTATGGGGAATTAATTTCATGGTTCTCTTTCTAAGATCTATGGTATGAAGTATATATTGGTGGTTATTGACTCTAAGTGGGTGGAAGTAATTACAGTTCCTAATAATGAGGGTCGCGGTGTCACGATATTTTGAAGAACATATTTTTTAGGTTTGGTACTCCATATGCTATCACTAGAGATATGGGTCCCATTTTTGTTTCATTTATTTAAGGCCCAGTTTGATAAGTATGGAGTGAAAAATAAGGTGTCAACACCTTACCATCCACAAAAAAGTAGGCAGGTTGAGGACTACAATCGTGAAATCAAGTTTATATTGGTGAAGACTGTAAATGCCAACCAGATTGATTGGTCAAGGAAGCTAGATGATGCACTTTGGGATTACCAAATAACTTTTAAAGCGCCGATAGGTGCCTTTCTATATCATCTTATGTACGAAAAGGCATACCCCTTGCTAGTTGAACTTGAGAATAAGGCACTATAGGCATTGAAAAATGCTAAATTCTAAGTGGAGTGATGCTGCAAACCTGAGGATGAGTAAGGTAAATGAGTTGGGCGAATTTCAACTTTGAGCTTATGAGATTCATCTTGGTACAAGGAGGAGATAAAGCTGTATCATGATAAAAAGATTAAGAAAGAAAATTCTAAGTTGGGATATGGTCTTGTTGAATAATTTGAGACTTTGTTTGTTTCTTGGAAAATTGAAATCCAGGTGGTAAGGACCATTCACTATGGTTAGAATATTCTTACATGATGCAATTAAGTTGGAGCAAGATGGAAAAGACCCATTCAAAAGTGAACGGACAACGTGTTAAGCACTATATAGGAAATATTGAGAGAGTAAAGATTAGTGTTGATGTAAGCCTTGGAAAAGTTTGAGTAGCCAAGTTAACTTGGCATACCATGATGTTAAATCAAGCTTTGTATAGGAGGCAACCCATGGGGCTTGTTGAGGAAGTTTGAGTATCCAACATAGCCACATCGTGCCGTAATGTTAAATAAAGTGTTGCATGGGAGGTAACCCATGTTTTCTACTTTTACAATATAGGGTAACTTGTGTGTCTAGTGTGTAGGGCTGAAAGATGTAGGTAAAGACCAAAAAAATTCTGGTTCCCAGGTCCCCACAAAAGACCCTACGAGTCGTAGGGACTTTCCTTCAACTCATCGCTAGACCTGTCAGGAGGAGCCCAGGTGAAAACTCCAAGGTAAGTATTCTATGAAGTCTTGAAAACTCTCAGAACGAGTCATTATCAATGACAACAACTCGTCACCTTAAGTCATCAAGACTAGAGACCCAGGTAAGAATTTATATTAAAAGGAGCGAGCCAAAAACTTGTAGACACTAACTACAAGTCATCACCAGAAGTCATCTTCAGAGTCGACATCATGGATTAAACAGGATGACCCTATCTGATTACACAAAATAAAAAGGGAATTTAAATCCCAAATGGTTCCCTTTCCTTTTTGAAACGCCTAAATTCCCTCCACATCTCCATAATCATCCCTAATACACTAAATACTATCCTAATCATCCTCTAACACCCCAATCAAGGTCTAATCACTCCTAAGAAACCAAAATTTACATCTCAAGAATAAGGCTACAAAAATCTAAGGAATCCAAGCAAATCTTTCTCTATTTATGAAGAAAGTACTTTAATCTTATGCTGTTAATTCAAAGCTTATAGTTTCTTCATAATGAAAATTGCTTAGGATTTTAACAGTGTAAAGTGCCCAAGGATAAATAAGTATTAGTGTTCTTGAGAATGTTGAAATTATTATTAAAGGAGTAAGACTTGATGGGGGATGATTTATGGGATAAAATGTGGGTGAAATTGAGAGGGAAAGTCTGAAGTACCCTCAAAAAATTAGTTAAATGTGAACCATCATTAAAACTACATGTTACAGTTACAACGAGCCTCATAATAACTCGTAGGGTGACTTAACGAGTCATTAAGTGACTTTTTACCACTGGTTACATGAATGGCTATAGTAAAGGTTCTCTGGTCACACTATAACTCACACTACGAGTTGTTGTCTGACCCTACAACTTGTAGTGACTGAACATTGATGAGGGTTGAGAAATTTTATTCTTGTTAGACTATGAGTCACTTGAAGAGTTATTATTTCACCCAATAACTCATTAGGTATACTCGTAGGGTGACCAGTGTCAAGATATTACATGTCATTCTCCCCTATGATTGTCAGAACGACTCGTAACATCTGGCAACGAGTTATAGAGTGTCTGCCACTATCAATATTGTTAGTACTTACCTATTTTCTTTACTTTTCTAAGTAGTAACTAATTTGTGTCTTTACTCAAGTATAATGGCACCTAAGAACAACTTCATAAAGAGCATTAAACAGACACCAAAGAAGCAAGTGCATCCCACCTATCATTAACTTAGGGTCAAGCTCACTAATGATGAATCTAGAAGTTTCATAGAGGAATATCCCATTGCAGAATTGGTGGAACCTTGGAGAAGTATAACCTAAGGCATAAAGGCTACACATCTGAACAACTCTCCTCCACAAGCTAAATTCTATATGAAGACCAAATCAGTCACCACCACAATCACCTCCCAGTTTGAAGAGGGAGAGGAATTCAAATTAGGATCCTAGGTAAAAATGAGAAAGAAAATGCTACATATGGTAGTAGATTCAGTATTGGAGGTTAGGAGTTGGGTTTAGAGGATGGAGATGGTAATAAGAAGGGAGAGTCTAGTTAGAGTACCCTAATGAAGATTCCTCTTCTGCCACTAGTTTGACCCACTTTATAGATTGATCCTGCCCTAATTCCCATCTTTACTTGGTGGGATACCCAAGGATGTAGGAATTATATGATCAGGATAGTTCCATCATCCCCACTATATAGAGGCCAAAGAGAGGGTTCTACCTTGAGTCTAAGTTAAGCTTAGTGGGCATGCTTGAGATACCAGAGTTTGAGGCCCCATTTAAGAAGCATCATTTTGAATGGATGACAAAGGCCCCAGGTGGATACAACCTGACACCAGTCCATGAGTTTTATGAAGCATACCAGATAAAGCTGAATAAGATGTACCCACAGGAGATGGCATAGAAGGGAGGTTATTGAGGTGTTCAGGTAAATATCTTTGCTCAGAATATATCCAGGTGTCTTCACGGGGCAGGGTTTTATCTCTCCACAGATACTTAAGATTACTGCATAGATGAAATATAGAAGGTAAAGACAAAGTAGATAAGGTCAGATGATAAGTTTGTGCATTTAGGTGGATTTCTAAAATTATTGTTGTGGCGTAGGAAGAGGCAGCTTGGGTTGTGGTACCGGCTACATAGATCACTAAGGCTAGCTTCAATTTTGTAGCCAAGGCTTGGTGAACTTTGGTTCGGCATCGGATGAGTTCGACCATGGGAGACAAAGTACTAAGTCACAACAGAGTTGCACTAGTAGCCAGTATTATCAAGGGATATGATATTTATGTAGCCAAGATCCTTACAAGGGAATTTTGCAACTAGGCTATGAGTATGGATACTAACCTAGTTTCTTATGCTTATTGACTTAGATATTCCTTGATGAGGGGATGTTGGTAATCTTGGAGTTTAATCACTTTATTATGATCCATCGGACTATAGACTTAGGGCTGATTTGGGATCCTGCCAACCCAATCTAAAAGGTTAAGGTTGGGGCTATACTTCTTCGAGCAAATGGATATTGATACTTTTAGTTTTACCGACCTTGGAGATTCTCCTGCAGAGACTACCTGATCTAATCCATAGGCCTCTACTATTCCTTATAGTACCTTACTTTTCTGGCTTTAAGACTGTCCACATCCCAGCAACTTCCAGGTGGATATGCTTTGGTCCCCCATGATTTCCATACTAGTATGCTAAAGAGATTAGATACCCTCGAGTAATGAGCGACTAATATTGAAGACAAGGTATAGCCTTGAGTGAAGAAGGAGATTAAGAGCGAGATATGGAGTATGCATACCCTATTTGATGGATTTGAGTAGTGGATTAGCCAGATGTTGGCGGGCGTTTAGGCCCCAGATCTGGTGGAGCGTGCATGAGGAGTTGGCCGCACTCCAAGTTTCTATTGAGTAGATGGCTATAAGGTTATTTCAAAACTATCCTATTGTAGAGAAGATCCATACTTATAATATGATAGATATTTAGGGAAAGAAAGGTAAATAAAATACTGTTGATCATGAAAGTTGAGATAAATCAAGGAAGAAAAAAAAGCAAAAGAGAGAATAATAATGTACGAGCGGTGCGGGTAGCTAGCCTACAGACCTCTTAGGACCTTTTGATTGAGGTCCATGAGATAAGATCAGGATATGGTAGCTCCCGTATAGGTGAGATGATATCAACAATTGTAGCAGATGTGAGTTGGAGAACTATTCCACCTCCCAAAATCTAGATAGCTTTGAGTGTCTCGACCACTGTTGGTTCCACTATTGATCTGAGTGTCCTCATCACCACTGGGTCCATGGTTGATGAGAGTGGGACCTAGTTTGAGGCCCCTCCTACTGAGACGTCTTGATTTGGCACCTAGTACGCCCAAGTATGTCTTCATTCCTTGTTTTTAATTTATAGTTATGCACTAGGAACAGTGCATAGTCTTTAAGTTGGGGTGGGGGTGTACCACAACTGAGGTTTTTCTTGCCATATTTCTTTTTTTGAAATCTACATTATCCTAGTAGAAGTGGCATGTTTAGGTCTTATTACATTTTTTTATTCTGTGATTTGTGTTGATTTTGTTTAAGCAGGAGAAAAGTAAGGAACCTAAAAGAAATTAACAATTATTGTGTTTTTGAATTATTTCTATAAAATAGAGAAGTTTTAGTTACCCCCTGAACTTGTAATGTTTTATTTAGTGTATACCTAAATTATCGTTTGTCTTAAATATACCCACCCCTACCCCCACCCCCACCCCCGCCCAGAACTTTTAAATTTAATATGTCGACACCCTCTCCTAGTCCACTTGGCCGTGTGATGTTGTTATAAAATAAGATCAATTTTGTTAAAGATATGGTAGTCTTGGCCGTGTGAGACAATATTGTTGTGGATTTAGAGTGGATTGTGAAAAGGGAATTGTTGGTGTTCTTGAAAATTGTTGTTGTTGTTGTTGTTCCTGGTGAATGTTGTTGTTGTTATTGATGTTCATCACTAACTTCATACCTTTCTAGAAAAATAACGTGCTTATTTGATCCAAAAAGGTGAAGGAAAAGGTGTAGAAACTTGTTAGTCTTGAAAGACCCCCAACCACTAAAGACCTATCAATCACTTCTCAACAACTTTTCCATGATTTAAGGACCTTGTCTTAAGTAGAAAAGTCAAGTCTTGATTTTTGAATTTTAAAGAGGATTTCAAGACTTTTTTTTCCTCCTTAACCAATTCCCACCAATTCCAAATTACAATTGGATCAAGACTTGAATTGAAAAATAAAATTTGATAACAACCGCAACCAATACATGGCTGCCACGTCATGTTTTACAGTTCATCGATAATTTTTAAGCTCAAATTTTAGATGTCTTTGTTTCTTATTTGTTGATCCTTCGTTTCGTTTAATTGATCCTAGTACTAATTAATAAACTAGTAAACTCCTACTAGATTGTTAATTAGTCCTTTGAATCCATTGTTCGTGTCTATGTTTCTTTTATAGTTTTATCATTTTTAAAATCATAGTACATCTTGGTTCAAGTTCGGACACTACTTTCCTGGAATCTTCAAACAAAGAATCTATTCCAACCAAGGAGTAGACTCACCCCTCGATTCATCACGAACTACGAGCTGACTTGCAAAACTTGTGAATCCAAGTGTGAGAAAATTAAGTGTGTGAGAGTTGTTGACACCTAATTTTTGCCCTCCACAACTACGTTTAATCTTGGGTTTCTTCGATTTTCGAATAAAATCACAACAATTATTTTTTTCAAATAAATGTGTTTTAAAATAGGTATTAGGCTAATTTTTTCATTTAAGTGATAATTATATAATTTTGTATTTGCATATATGAGATTGTATAAATGACATCATTTAAATGAACATTTTCATCAAAATTGGACTTCAAATTAAGGATTATTTAGAAGATAAATTTAAATAATTAAATTTTTGTTTAAATACAATTTACTCTTACAAATAAACTATTTGGAGAAACACTTGTTTGGTTTTATTAGAAAAAGAAGCTCGGGATTGAACAAGGGGTCAATTTGTATCAAATTTCGATTTGATTTAGTCAATTTATTGAATTTGGCTCTAATTGAAATCAAATTGGCCCCAATTGAAATGCAATTGACCAATTGGTATTCAATTTGGCTATAATTTAAGTTTAATTGCCTAAATTAAAACCCAAATATCCTAATTCCAGCCCAATCCTTAAAATTACCTCCTAAATCTACCCAAACCAACCCCTAACAACTTCAGCCCAACACCCCAGTCCACTATCAAAATACCTTGACCCGGCCCACTCTTCATCCATTACCTCCTTCAAGCCAAACATATGTACAACTCTCACCAACAAATATACGTACCAACTCTAGCAACATCGCAACCCAGAATTCGAAAATCCCCAACTAAATCAACCCGACCAGCCCCAACCTATTTTCTTCTCCTCTTCATCATCACGCGCTTCCCCCACGCGTTCTGGTATGAAGAGGGATGCAGGCCTTCTAGAAAACAAGCTAGGTGGCGTCCCCCAACAGCTAGCTCCATAAATTTAGGGATTATTGGTACGATTTCATACGTTCGCGGCTGATTTCCAGTGGTTTGAGGTAATATCCTTTTCTCCCCAATCTTGATTGGTCCATAATTTGGATTTATCCAAGAAAAGTTCTAAAATCCATATGATTTGTTGGTGAATAACGTTATCCGGAGTTCAAATTTCAAATTCCTTTAGAAAAAACCATAGTTTACCCCATTGGGCTTCTATATAAAGAGCTCACAGTGAGCTGAGAAAGGGGGATTCTTTTTGGGGAAAGTCACTGTTTGTTAGGTTTTGAAACTTTGGAGAAAAGAATAGATGAGAAAATTTTTGAGGTAAGAGGAGGGAGGTTGAAAATTCTAGGGTTCTAAGTTGGAGGTCCTTTTTCTTTCTTTGTTTAGCTTGTTGGGGAGAGGTTTAAAAATTGGGAGTCAAAATTTGGGTTCTTTCATAGAAGTTTTGGGGGGCTCTTCTCTCTTCTCTCCAAGGAGTTTTGAAATCTCTAAGAGGTAAAGGCCAAAGGTATGCTCCGTTGGTGGTGAATGTCGCGAGATTCTAGTAGCGACAACTTTACTAATAGCTCGTTTATCCCGTTTGCTGCCCTGAAAGAGCGGTTCATCGACATTATCAAGTTGAGGACTGATTTCTGGTGGTGTATATGTTGCTGATAGCTCGTCGTCCCGTTTGCTGCCCTGAAGGAGGTAAACATGCTCGTCCCTCTTAATTTTACTGTTTCTGCTTCATCCACCTTTTCTCTGTAGAAGTAATTATGTGTTTGTCATAAATAAGGTTGGATTTGCAGCTGTAGAGGCCTTGAGAGCCATAGGGTATCGCGTAGAGAATCGTGATTATGGTTTGAAATAAGGTGCTTGTTGTTCTTGATTTGACAATTTTTAGGATAGTCTCTTAAGTTCACCTTTCTGCTCTGGATGATGATTCTTTTGGCATAATAACTGTGTTCATTATTTTCTTTCGATTTAGCATTATCTTCATCTCTGAATATGATACTTTCAATCAAATGTATGCCCATCCCTCTTCAGTCCGTTTTGCTATGACTTTGGATTTCGGTTGCTTCTTTTTAGCTTGAACTTCTTTTGTTTTCTGTTTGTTCAGGGACAGACTTAATTTTTGTTATTGCATTTCAGACTAGTTTCCTCAAGATTAATCGACATTGTAGTTTCTTTGTTTTTCTTTAAATCAACAGTAATCGTCTTCTAAGAATTCTTTGACTCCGGTTAGCAAATTATAGTAATCGACCTAAAAAGGGGTATTTAGATGTTTCAATTTACTGATTTGTTGAGAAAGGATAGAATAGGTTTCAAGTGACCAAAATCTGGTATTTTACAATGCTCTATTCACCTGGTTTATTCTAGTTTATTTAAATGGAATCGCCTCGATCTGTTTAAATGCAGTAGATATGTAACTGCTCTCAGGCTATCTGTTCTAATCTATTTTTTGTTAGAACTATTACCTATTAGTTTGAAATGTTTAAATGCTAATGCTTACGCATATTAAGTCTCCGTGATATTCTAATTAGCTTAAAGTGTGTCATTCCTACTTATTTATGGGTTATTCCATTTTAATTAAGGAGGATGGTACACGTTTTTTTGGGTCTTCATTATCTCATTAGAATGAATACCAGAGTGTAAAACCCACCTCTTTGCCTATACTATTCTTTGTTTAATGAATGATATTTTTTTTATGTATAGTCAACCTATTTGTGACCATCTATTAGAATCTTAGTCGCTTAGTTAGCATATTGTGACTCTCTTTATATTTTTCCTTGGTCGAGTATGTATTACTCAAGGATTCATATTACGCTGCCACTTTTAATTAAATCTGCAGACATCTTTGCCTTTTCTTTCGTTAATCATGTGCTTATGTGCTTTATTCTTCTTGTTTTTGCATGAATATTCATTGGAGTCCAAATGGACTCTTTGCATTTCTTAAGGGGCCATTGAGGCTTATCCTTCCTAGAAGATTTTGGAAGTCGATCTCATAGTGCATAGATAAGAAAATCAAAAGAAGGAGAATGGATTAAAATCCCATGGTTGAAGCGGCTAAGAGACTCAAAAGTCTTATTTGTTGTTTTATTTAGTCAAGTATTGTTGTATTTATTTATTTTTATTCATTTATTCGGGCCACGAAGCCAAAGTTGTAACTAATACAGGTAGAGCAAGCTCGAGCTAAGGGCTTGAAAACATAGAATTAGGATAGTTGGAAGACGGGCTGAAAGCCCAATATCTAGATTAGGACAGGGTTATTGATTTGGGCCTAATGGCTCAAGTCCTTATGCTTCTACCCTTTCCCTTTTACTTTTGCTAATTTGCTTTATGTGTTTTCTTGCGAACCTAGTTAAAATCCCTAACTAAGTCGCTAAAAAATTGGTTTTTCATAAACACCAAAATATTTCTAAAATCGTTTTCTTTTCAAAAACTAATCTATTTTCTAAAGTTAGTCAAAAGGCATTTTCAAACAGTCCGGATAACCGCAAGTTAGCGGATGTTTTAGGTGCTTAACACCTTCCTAAAACGTTAATAGGAACCACTTATCTAGAATCTCTGACTTAAAATGATTTTTCTATTTTGAATCGTTTAAAGTATTTATAAAGGTTTCTTAATTCCTTTTCAAAATTAAGTGGTGACTCTCTTTCAAAAGTCAAAATTTTCGCAAAACAAGAGTGTGGTGAGGTTTTTTTGAACTAACTTGTGTTTTGTTTTGTAGGCTTGTTCTTTTCTTTTCTTTTTTAAGGTACAATTACAAGGGAACCCGCGTCTTCAACCTCTCAACCCATGGACAACAATTCCACCAATGTCAATTTGGCCTACTTTGACACTATGTCCCGAGACCTAGCTATGGCAAATAAAAGATTGGATCGTATGGTCGGTCAAAGGGAGCAAATGGGCTTCCCGAACACACATCAAGAAGAAGGTCGTAGCTCACGAGAGTTACAAGGTAAAAACGTTATTCCCTACACTCCTATGAACTTAGAATGTTGTGTTGTGGCTAATAGGAGCCAAGTAGATGTAGTTGCGACTTTGCCTAGGGTAGAGGTACTCGAGTCTCCTTTTTTTGATACTCTCGGTATTGTTAGGCCACATGAGGACCAAACTCTTATTGTAGGTACGCAAGCACTAGTTGATCCTTTAGGTGACGAAATTGATTCTCCTAGTGAGAATGATTTGTGTCCATCTAGTGCTAGCACTTATAACTTTACTAAGGTTCCATTACCAAGTGACGAGAGTATTCACACACTAGTTGACCCTTATTAAAACCAAGGTGGGTCTACGTTGGTATATGAGTTGCCAATAGCTAGTGAGGTTGTGGATAATGATCAATCGGGTGGAAATGACCTTGACGTGCTTGATTGTTTAGGAAACCCAAATTGTGATTGTCTTGGTAAAGATGGTTTTTCTTATGATCCCATTGCTTCCCATGATAGTTTATGTCTATGTAGGGACTACTCTCTTGAAAGAGAAAGTGTTGCATGCTTAGAAATTTCATCTACTTCTTCTTTATGTGTTTCCTACGTTAAGCCTACTAGTGTTGTTGGACTTGAAACTAGTGAGTACATGCACAAGGAGATCATAGTTGGAGTTGACTCATGTGACACTTTTCTTTATCTTCTTTGTGCTCATGATATTTTCCACAGGGATATACAGGGTATGCCTAATTTTGAAGACGGCACCTTAGGGGAAAGTGAGAGTGGCCAATGCCTAAGTCCTTGGTTACTCCACCCATTTGATCCCGGTACCATCTTAGGGTGGGAAAGGATTACTCTTGGCCTATTTTTCTTTTGTCTTGATGCTTTCCCGAGCCACCTCCTTTGTAGCATTTGTACTAATCTTTTCATGATTAAAATAAAGGACCTGTGGCTATACTTTAGTTTTTTCTGCCTCGGCATGGCATGTTGATGTGTTATTTTTTGCTAACCCTAACCCCTCATGTCATGAGGATGTGTGCTTTTTTACCTTCTCTTGATTTTGTATGGTACGGATTCGAGGTCAAATCCTTTTCAAGAAGGAGAGAATGATATAAGTACGACCACGAGGATGGATGTGTGAAAGTGTAATGAACCCGAGGCTTGGAGTGTGCAAGAAAAATGCAAAAGAGGGCCTAAAATACACACCAAAACCGAACCTACACTATATTTTGAGGCTTTTCATTAAAGGGCCTTTTGGTTATTTTGTATTCTAGTTGTAACCTAGCATAAATAGAATATTGTAGGTCATTTTTGTCTTAGACTTTGATGATATTGTAAGTTGTATAACACTTTGAAAGACAAGTCCTCTCTTCTCTTTAGGAGGCAACCCGAAACTAAGGTGATACTAGTGTGGAATCATTAGTGTTGCATTCATGTCTTGAGACGTTGGTGTTTAGAGGAGGTAAAGTCTCTCTTGTGTTAGCGTAGGAGTTAGGTTAACCGTTGTGTGTAGCGTTAAGGGTTCAAGAGTATCACATGTTCTTGGGTTCTTAAGATTATACCAACCAAGGTCTAACTATCTATCCCTTTTGTTTATTGTATTCTTGTAACCGTTTGTGTATCTTGTAATCTTCAACCCGTGAGTTGTTGTCTTTTGTTGTTATTGTTCTTATCATATTGTTCTCATCTTATTATCATTTTTGCTGCTTTGGTGTTGAAAATACACCTTTCTATCTCGTCATTGTGTGTTGTAGTGAATCCAAGAGTTGGTCTCCAATAGGTCCTCGAATCTTGTGATTTGTGGACTGTTTGGAGTGTAATTTTGTGTATCCCTTGGTTTTCTAGGTTCATACTGAAGAACCAGGTTCATCAACATTGATTTTTAAGCTTGTCCCTATAAGAGTATCAAAGGGCTTGGCATCATTCGTGTGAGATTTATTTAGTAGCTCCTTGATATATTTTTATTAACGGATCATTGTTCCATTTGGTGTTTTATTACTTTTTAGAACATGAGAGAATCTTATTTCACTCATTATGCATATTTTAAACTCATTTCCCATTAGATTTTTAGTTCACTCTAGCCTTGTTGCCATATTTTTTTCTCTTAGACTAGTTTTAATAAACAAAGGGGGTCGAGGTATTCCCCCAAGTTGATTTGATAAACCAAAGGGGGTCGAGGCATTCCCTAAAATTGACGTGATAAATAAAAGAGGGTCGAGGTATTCCCCAAGTAATGGAATTGATATGGCATAATGATAAGCTTGAAAGTATAATGGTATGATGATACATGTGGTGTGCCTTAATGTATAATTCCTTGTTCTAGTGAATGGGTTATGTGAAACTTATTTTAATCTGGATTAATGGGGTTTATGTAGCTAAATCGTGAAGGTGTGAGTCCCGAAGGGCTGATATTGGAAACTCACATTTACCGACATGAGGGTTGGTCTTGATGATAGTGTGCATGGTCCATACTGTTGATATATTTGTATCCTGGATTGATATGGGGTTGGGCCATTCCATGTTCTTTCTCAATACCTTCGATTCATATGGCTAACATACACTGGGGCCCTTTCAGCAGGAGAGCTGAACCCATATAGCTCGTGGGTGCCTTTTTATGACAGTTGAGCTACATCGTCCAGGCTAATGTTTTACTATTATGCTAAACCTTGTTCCCTATCCCTACATGTTATTTATATATGTATATGATCATGTGTACATGGTTTTGAGTTGCATTTGACTTGGAACTATTTTACCCCTTATCCCTGAGTGACATACTAGCATACACCCCGCTAACCGTCTTCGGATATTGTATCCATACACAATGCAGAGAACGAAGACACTTTTATTTTTTCTATGCTGTGATAGGTCACTCTTGGATTGTTCATGGGTTAGCTTAAAGTGGTGAGCCTCCCTTTTTTGAAAGGTCGTTACTTCTTGGTTTATTTTGTGTCATAGACTATTTCTCATGGTTTCTTTTCGCTATCGTCAGGGACATGTCCCTACTTAGAATGGTTTTGGTATTTTGAGACTTTGTCGATTGCTATGAATTTGTATTTGGTATTATGGATTCTTATCACATTATTATTGATTATTCTATCTTGTTATATGTTCAGAATTTATCCGATGTTAGGTGTGATGTATTCTATTTGACTAGGCAAAGGAGGTGATCTCCCGTCCTCGATGGACTGGAGATACCCGTCACATCTAGGCCCTGTTTCAGGTCGTGACAAGTAGCATTATCACTCGGAGTGATTATATCTAGGCAATGACTGTCGTTCTTTATATTTTGAATGGTATTGCTCGAAAGAGTTTTCGTTTGACGTTGATTCAATATGGCCAACATCTGACCAAATTGCTACTAAAGTTTATTAATTGCGGTAGCATGTTATTCTAATTTATGGCTCAATCCCAATATGTCTACCTTAATCTCCTTAAGGCAACCCTCATGGCTCTTTGGACCCTTAACCAGCTTAGCTAGCAACTCTTCCATTATAGAGTCAGCATCACAGTTCCCTGGTAGAACATAAAGACAATTCCTATCCTTACAATCATTCTTTCTCCTTTAGACACCATCACATTCTCTACTTCTATCCCTATACCTATTATCATAATAGTTTGGACCTTGATTCCCTTACCTTGAGTTTTAAGTGTCTTGATTAGACCCTTAGCCCTTAGATCAGGAACCTGCCATCTTTCTATCCAAGTACTTTACTTCATGCTTAGAGTCAAACTCGTCATGTATAGAAAATTTTCCTCGTGCTCCCACTGCATTCACCTTTTCTGCTATGATGGCAACAAACTGCTTAGTAAGCAATCAAATCTCAGTCCTTAGTTGTGCTACCTCTTGATCCACTATCTCATCTAGGGCACTTTACTCACTGAAAACACCAATAGCATAAGTACCAGCTCCCCTATTCTCCTTCTGAATATGCCTCCCTCGATTTGTTTTAGTGAATGGGTCTATGATTTGCGTAGCGTTCTCCCAACAAAGACTCATGAAAGCCCCACCAGCAATAGTATCAGACACAACCTTAGTGTTTGTATTTAAGGCTCTATAGAATATCTCCAGTATGTTCCTCCCTAAGAATCTATGATTGGGAACATTTATAAACTTCTTCTTGAACCTCAACTATGTCTCATACAGTGGCTCTAAATATAACTGTCTGAAATCATAAATCTTATCCTTCGACTATAATATTCTAAAAGGTGGGAAAATTAGTCCAATAATTATGTCCTCAACTCATTCCAAGTGATAATGGACCCACGAGGTAGCTCTCTTAACCATAATGCCGTTCCACCTATATAAGAGAATAGGAACAACCTGATCGTAGAGCTTCTTGACTTAACCTCGATGGATTGCACGGAGTACAAATCCCAATAAAGTTCAGAATATACACATTTAAATCATGAGAAGGCAAATTAGCAAACACACCTTACAGATCACTGCACTTATAATGTCAAATTTCTTTCCTTGGGGAAACTATGGTAGAATCCTCCTCTCTTAATTAGTTCAACATACCAAAATTTTCTTTTGGGTCATCATAAACCATCAAGAAATGATAAGAGGGTCGTTGAACTCTATCCCTTTTAAGTTTGTCCCTGTCGAGTATTGGTTGACGATTTTTTTCCACTGGTTTAGCCCTTTCCTCAGTATATCGAGAAAGTGATAACCTTGCACTTTCTTCGGCTATCAACTAGTTAGTAGTTTCTTCAAAAATTTCATAAACATTATGTGGAGATGACAGATCATAGCATTTGGGTCATTATAAAGCCCGTCGCACCGGGCTCCTTGATCATACTTTTCCATCTTATGATTCTATCATAAGGTCCATTCAATCTCCTAATCTAATGGAATCAGAGGATTGCCTTGAATCTGAGTACAGGGAATACACCGACGTATGCCCTAGAAATAGTAGGAAACCAAAACCAACAACCTTATCAAACTCAATCAATCAATCTATAATTGTAGTCCCCAACAACGACGCCAAAATTTGATGTCTCCCAAATTACACCTTCTATAAAGTATAATGTGGTCTCTTGTTAAATATAAAATCCAACAAGGTTGGGGAAGATTCCATAGGTAATAGGATGAAAGTCTATCACAAGCTTGTTGATGTAGTTCCAAGTGTTGGAAGTAAATGGTGGGTTTTGTAAGAAGAATATTAATATTAACGATACTTGGTCAAGTAAGTTTGTTATCAATAAGAGACAATTCTAGGATTGTGTTTTCCCTAACTTCTTAACTCCATAGACTAATTGTGCTCATCAAACTATCTTGGTGCCTTGCATCCAAAATATAACAAGTTATATGTATCACTTAGTCATCTCTCGACTTTGGTTTACGTGAATTTCATTCATCTCCTCTCAGTCTTAGAGTGTCGCATTACTAACCCTTGTTTTGGAACTTAGTTTAACTATCTCCTCTCAATCTCAAGTTATATAGATGGAGGTTGGTGGCTTCAAATTACTATTCTGATATCCTTTTTCTAATATCTACCTCTTTTTCAAGCAAGTATCAAATACGGGTGAGTTCCTAACGTTTGCAACTGTTAAGAAAGAAATAAAAGCGAAGGAAGCCCCAATACATGCAAGAACACCAATTTAGAATGACTTTGCACTTTCTCTACTTTGTTAATCTATCAGGGTTTCCACAACCCTAGTTATAGGGTTTAGCTGCTCATGATTGTAAGAACATATATTGAATTCATAGATGAAAGCATATGAATAACCTCACAAATAATATGAATAAAAATCAAAATCTCAAATTAATATCAAACCCTTAAAACCAAAAACATGATTCAAGATCAATAATGTATCTCAGAACTCAAAATAATATAAAAAGTGTATAAAGTGTGTAAACTAATAATGAAACATCGAATGGGTATTTATAGATACATCAGAAAATCTATCCTAAATAAAGTAGTAAATCAGAGTCGGCACCAATAACCCTATTTACAGGCTCTTACAGGGCGCAAGTAGGTTTGCAGAAATTAGAGGAATATTTAGGTTTCATAACACCTAACTACGAAGGTAACCTATAAGCTGTAGGTAGCACCTACACCTCATAGGTAGGGTCTGTAGGTATCAGAGTCAGGTAACAACTTGCAGAATCTCAAATCTTCTACCTAGATGACTAACCTATGGGCCTATAGGTACTACCTATGGCCCATAGGTAGGCTCAAAGGTAGCCTTCCTGCTACTTTTCCATACTTTTTTCTCTTTCTTTGCTCAAACTCTATTTCCCTGCAAAATCAACACAAAATCATACCACATCTAACAAAAATACCTAAGTACCTGCATAATTTTCTTATTTTAAGCATAGAAAGTGCCCTGAAACCATGGTATATCATAGATAAGTTTGGGATTTTTGTTAAACAACAGCTCATAGGGTGTCTAGTTAAGGATAGACCTAATGAAAAATCTGTCTGTAACATAACAAACATGTGTGCTGCTTCAACCCAAAAGTTCTTAGGAAGACCACCATCCATTAGCATTATTCTGGCAATATCAATTAGGATTTTGTTTTTCCTTTTAACCACCCCATTTTGTTGATGGTTTCTTTGAGCTGAAAAGTCATGACTAGTCATATTTTCTGCATAAAATTTCTCAACTTTTGTATTTTCAAATTATATCCTATGATCAGACTTGATCCTTTCTATTTTTTTGTTCAATTTTACTTTAATTTGCTTAACAAAGATCACCAGTACTTCAAATATCTCATCCTTAGATTTCAAAAATATGGTCCATGTGAACCTAGAGAAGTCATCTCCAATGACAAAGACATACTTCCCTCCTCCACTTTGGATCCTAGCTAGTCCATATAAGTCCATATGTACCAATTCAAGAGGTCTTATAGTATTAACTTCTTTCTTTTGCTTGAAAGAGGACCTGTTTTGTTTTACCTTAACAAAGGCATCACATACTTTAGTGTCTGAGAACTATAAATTTTGGAATACCTCAAATCGGATCCATTGAGACTAGCTTGTTTAATATAGATGACTCACGTAACCAAGTCTTCTGTGCCTCATATCAACATCTTCACTTTTAGCACTCAGACAAGTCAAATTACTTTCTTGAACTGAGTCTAAATCAGCCACATAAATATTTTTGCATCTTTTGGCTTTGAGTAAACTTCTCCAGTATGTAGACTTACAACAGTGCACCAGTCAGATAAAAATTTTACTTCATTCCACTTGTCATAGATTTAAGAAACACTAAGCAAACTATACTTTTGTCCACTCACATAATATACATCTTTAATAGCATGATTTAAGAATTTTCCAATCTTTCCAACACCTAGAATATAACCTTTCTTTCCATCTCCAAAAGAGACACAATCACCTTGAAATGCATTAAGTAAGATAAAATAGCCAATTCTTCCATACATACGCTTGGATCATCCACTATCCATGAACCATCTTTGACTACCGCCTCATACTCCCACCTGAATATAAAAATTACTTGTTAGCTTTGGGAACCCATTTGAGTCTGATTTCCCAATAGGATAGGAGAGTAATCATAATTTTCTTTGTCCAGCTGGGTAGTTTAGTATTTTTAAATTTTGTCAAAGGACCAAGTCCCTTCTTCAGTGATTGTTCCATTTGAACATACTAGGTTGAATTCATTTCAACTATTAATTTGCTTGATAATTTACTTTTTGATGGTCATTTCTTTCACAGTGAGTACATAACAAATTGTTAGACATAGATACATACTTATTGTGGGGATTGAAGGGGAGATTATCATGCTGCCAATCAAAAACTCTACCATTATTTAACCTTTGATTTGTCAGATTAGCTAAGATTTGAGATGAAGCAGTTCATTTTAGAGATTTGTTAAGATCTTCTCTTATGTGGACCAGGTCCCTCTCTAGTTCAATATTTTTCTCTGGGAAATCTGCAAGAAGTTCCTGGGCTTTGTTTAGCTTTTCTTCGAGCTCAATTTGAAGAATTTTAGCCTTACATTTTCCTTTAGAAATAGATTTAGACATTTTCTTCAACTTTTCTAATATCTCAATATTTTCAAAGGTCAATTTTTTAGAGTGTTCCCCTAGCTCACAGATTTGAATAATTAAGATAATTTTATTATTCTACCTTTTCTTCAAGAAAGTCTTTCTCAATTATGAACTCACACAAAGAATTAATTAGAACATTGGCGAGTTTTCTCAATTTCTTAAAGAAATAATCATTCAGATTTTGCTTAATGTCAAGAAGAGTTACCTCATCATCTTCATCATCATCAAACTTATCCATGAGAGCAAAGTGTGAGTTGTAAACCATTTCATCATCTTCCATAACAAGCATAAAGGCATTTTCAGGGTGTTCTGACTCATTGAATTCACTTGATGAGTCTCCCCAAGTAGCTAAGGCTTGCTTGACTGTAAAGTTTGTTGCAGCTTTCCTTTTAGAATTGTCAGTGACACAGTCCTTCCTCTTTTCTTTATCACCTCTAGATTTCACATAGTTTTTGTAGTTCATCTTGTGTAAGGGATAGTCTTTGATGAAGTAACTAGGTTTACCACATTTGTGGCAGCAGTCATTTCCACCAGAAGGCTTGTTGTTGATTTCTTTCTTTCAATGTTTCCTTTCTTTTGACATCCAATACTTCTCTTCATAGCTCTAATGAATTTTTTTAGCTAAATAAGCAGCATCCTTATCATCTTCACTTCAATTTGATTATGTGGCCATCAACTCCAATGGTTTCTTATTTTTTGGATATTTCTTTTCGTAGTCCTATTGCATTTTCAATTCATAAGTTCTCAAATTTTCAATTAATTCATCCATAGTGAGAGTTTTAAGGTCTCTAACCTAAGAGATGGCATTGAATTTACTTTTTCATGGATTGGGTGAAACACCTAGTAATTTTCTTACTTATTTACTAGGAGGGATGACTTCACCAAGATAGTGTAACTAATTGGTTATGGAGGTGAACCTGGTATGTGTCTCCCGTATAGTTTTACTTTCTTTCATAATGAAAGCTTCATATTGAGTGGAAAGCATATCCACTTTAGACTATTTGACTTAACTTATTCCTTCATAAGTTGTTTTTAAGTAATCCCAAATTTATTTTGCTGATTCACAAACTGAAATATGATTATACTCATCAAGATCAATTTCATAAACTAGTAGTTTCTTTGCTTTGTAGCTCTTCTCGAGCTTCTTCCTGTTATCTTCATTGTATTCCCTCCTAGTCCTTGGGACCAGTTTGGTGACATTTTATTCCTTCACCTCCTTAAAAAAATGTGTGGTCCATCACAGATGATGTCCCACAGCTCACTGTCTTCAGCCATTATAAAGTCATGCATTCGAGTCTTCCTCCATCCATAGTGCAGACTATTGAAGTGGGGAGGTCTGGAGGTTACCTGGCCTTCTTCCAAATTAGATGGAGTAGCCATAACTAAAATTAAGCCACCAAATAATTACAGACTCAGTAATCTCAAGGATTTAACTCTAAATCCTACTCTAGTAATACCTCTATTACAAACTAGTGTGGCAACTCTACCACACCACTTTCAATCAACTACCTCTAGTTGATGAAACTGGATAACTCCACTCAAGCTAACAAAGAGCATATTTGATACGAGAATTCCTAGCTTGAAACCTTTCACACGAATCCAAGCACGTGAGTTGCAATGACTCCAAGCCTTGTTCACATTCTTGGCCATGCGTGAGACCCTTGTGAGCCCATCTAAGGGCCTATATTTAATAAAATGTAAAGAGGCCCACCAAGACACCCCAAACCCACCCACTTAAATACCAAGGGTAATTTGGTCTTTGTTCCTCCTTTCTAAGTGACTATATAAGCCATGTAATAAGGCTAGTCTTGCTTTAGTTCATTCCTATTATTCAAGAAACAAAGACTTGTAAATTTTTTACTTCTCTTTCTCATTATTTGGAGAGGTCAAAACCAAATTCTCACTAGTAGAGTGATACTAGTGTTGTATCTTAGCTAGAAACTAGGTTCTTGAGGTTCTTTGAGTTCCTCTTGGTCCAAGTAAGAACTTGGTATTGATATTTATTAGTCTTAGGGTCCTTTCTATTGTTAGGGTTCTTATATTAATGAATATTGTGTGTCAAGTTTCTATCTCTTTCTTTGTAAATTTTGTTAACATTGTGTTGTTGAATATAAAAGTCTAGTGAAGCCGTGTGGGGCTCTTTCGATTAACTAGCAATATTGTCTTTGTTGTTCTTGTAGTTAAACTCACTTTTCTAGTTCAAACAAGTGCTGCAAGCCTAGTGAAGCCGTGTGTGGCTATTTTCGATTCACTAGCACTTTGTTGTTCATTTTTTTGTTCTTGTGTTGGTTGGAATCTCTTGATACACACTTAGCATTGTATCATTTGGTATCAAAGCTCAAGGCTAGGTTTTGTTCTTACAAAAACAATCTTGGAAATCTCTTACCAAAAAGTGTGTTCTTGAACATTTTGGTAAAAAAATTGGTTGTAGATCTACAAAAGTTTTACTTGTTTAGTTGTTTTTTGTGTTGGTTTCTTTCTCATCAACACAAAAGGTGTCTAAATCTAAAGTTGAGCTTAGTGAAAAAGAGAATTGTGTTGTGAAAAAAAAAACCCTTGAAAGTGACCATTGTGGTGTATTGTTGTTGTGTTCTTGAAGGTGTTGATGTTGTGTTCATCCTAAACTTCTCCTCATCTTATGTCTTAACTTCTATAAAGATAAATAGATCCAAAAAGGTTGTAAGACAAAATTGAAAATTATTTGTGAGAAGACTTGCCAACATCACCTTTTCAAGACTTGACAACCACTTTTTCTTAAAACAAGGAACCTTGTCTTGTGGGACTAGTGAGGTCAAACATCACCTTTTTATGTTTGAAAAACAAAGAAAAAAAAGGGTTTGAAAAATGTTACAATACTTTATGTTTTCCATCCCAATAACAAGTCATCCATTACAAAAGATCTAAGGGAACTAAGACTTCAAGTTGATGAACTATTTATGTGGACCCGCGGCCATTGCCATGCTGCCACGTCACCCTAGTTACTATTCACATGATAATTAAGCTCAAATTTGGATGTTCTAGTTTCTAATTATTGATTCCTAGTTTCCTCTAATTGACTTGAGAACTAATTAACAAACTACTACATTTCTACTAGCTTATCAATTAGTCACTTAAAGCCTTGTGTTCGTGTCAACGCTTGTTTGTGTGCTTTTGTCATTTGAATACGTTGTAACTCTTGGCTCTAGTCCAATGAGAATTCTTTGAGTTTTAAACAAGAATCCATTTCAGGCAAGAGCATACTCATACCTTATGGATTCACGGGTTCCTAGCCAATCTATAACTCTTGTAGAACTTGAGTGTGAGTGAACCAAGAGAGTGTGCGTGAGAAGAGGGATTTTAAACTAACTTGTTTGTTGCTTGTGTAGGTGATACCTTGATAATGGAGGGAACCACGTCTCAAACCATGGATTCTAATAAAATAGAGAATATGAGGGTCACTCTTGAGGCTATGACCCGAGCTCTTGAAAGGTTAAGTATGGAAGTGGGAGCCATAAGGGGAGAAATGACAACTATTAGTGGGAGGTTAGAACAAGTGGAGAGTCAAAGAAACTCTCGCCCTTCTACTCCTCAACATGTTTCGTCAAGTGGACATGATAGAAATTCCTCCGCCATCGTTACTCCTGAAACATGGCCACAATTGCCAAATCCTTCACTAGCTCCACTAAATGTCACAAGACAAACCACTTATAACCCTCTAAACCGAGACTCCAATATACCAACCCATTCCCAAATGTCTCAAGTTCTGCAAGAGGTACTCGTACGTCAAATGCCAACACAAAATCTGAACCCCCTTCCAAGCTCCACTAAACCAAAGACCACCACCTCCACAAAATCCAATTCCTTCGAATCAAGTTCCAAATGTCCAAAATTATCCCGTCCACTTTGAGAAATATGTAGAGAGGATTATGAAGGGTATAGAGCCTTTGACGATGCCTACATGAGGGAGTAAGAGATGAGAGGAGGTCATATAGATCTAAGAAGATACCGAGGGTATGGAGAAAGGGGAAACTGACACCTGGAAAGAGACGTAGGCATCAATACCATCAAATTGAGCCTACCTATCTTTAAGGGTGAAAGTGACCCCAAGGTGTATCTTGCTTGGGTTTCGATGTGTGATAAAGTGTTTTAAGTGAATGATATCTCAGAGGACAAGAAGAGTTGTTATTCCATAGCTCATTTTGAAGGCTATGTTAACACTTGGTGGGAATAGGTCAATCGATTCGGTAACGAGTTGGTAGAGGGACAACCACCACCATGGTTTCGGTTGAGGTACCTAATAAGGCAATGGTATCTTCCCAAAAGTTATCGTCATGAGTTGCTTACTAGGTTGTACAATTTGCGACAAGGAAATCAAAGTGTTATGGCATACTATGATGAGTTTCAACAACTCATGTTGAATCTTGATCATCGGGGAGAACAAATTGGCCATTACATCATTTGGTTCAAGTGTGGGTTGAACAAAAAGATCTCCACTCATTTGACACTTTACAAGTTTGATACCGTTAAAGGGATTTTCCAAGCAGCTATTGATATTGAAAGGGAGCTTAAAGAGAGGTCGTCGTTCAAGGAAAAGGGACCATCAACCTTGGGTTGGCCGAGGAGCTAAGAGATGGTTCAACCATCTTCAGGTTGGCCCAAAAACAAGGACCAACCCGCCACTACAAGGCTTTTCGAGCCTAAAACAGTCCATAAATTTCCTCCATGAAAAGAAGCTCACAAGTATCCTAATCCTAAAGGGTTCCAATGTTTCAAGTGTCAAGGTTAGGAACATAAAGCAAATGAATGTCCAAACCAGCGCAATGTGATCCTAAGGGAAGGGAGATTGTATTACCTTGGTGAAGAAGTGGGTCTTGAAAAAGAAGAGAATGAGGCCGAGCCTCAAGATGGAGAGAAACCCAAAAATGAGCCACATGATGATGATGATTGTGAGGATGCTTATCTGCAAGAAGGGGAGTGCGTAGTTCCAATATTTGTAGTGAGGCATGCCATGATTAGTAAGGTGATAGATGACCCTAGCCAATGGGAGAATTTATTCCATACTAAATATCTTGTGAAGGGAAGTGTGTGTACTATGGTGATAGATAGTGGAAGTTGTGCGAATATGGTTAGTGTTGCAATGGTGAACTTCTTGAAATTACTGACTACACCTCACACTAGTCCTTACAAGTTGCAATGGTTGAATGAATGCGGCGAGTTAAAGGTCACAAGGAAATGTGTGATACATTTTAAGGTAGCCAACTACCATGACGAGGTGCTTTGTGATGTGATACCAATGCAAGCTTGTCACTTGTTATTAAGAAGGCCTTGGCAATATGATAGGTCGACCAAACATGATGGAAGGTCCAATCGGTATACACTTAAGAAGAATGGCCGAAAGGTCGTTCTTCATCCATTATTGCCTTCCCAAGTGAATGAATTATACCAAAAGATGCAGGAATTGAGAGAAAGGGGAATGAAGGCCGAGAGTGAGGGGAAAAGAGGGGAATCCGAGAGTGAGAGAGTAGGGGAAACTGAGGGGCTCCTAATTTTTAAGGGGCAAGGAAGTGTCGTGATGATAGCTAGGAGGAAAGAATTATTTGTGGATCATGATGAGGACACTCTGATGCTCCTCTTGGCTCATAATTTTAACACTAACGCCACTAACATTTCCATTTCTCCTTCTATTTCTCATATTTTGCAGGATTACGAGGATATCTTCCCAAAGGAATTACCGCAAGAATTGCCCCCACTTCAGGGAATTGAGCACCAAATAGATTTTGTGCCAGGTTCATAATTGCCCAACAAATCGACTTATAGGAGCAACCCGATGGATACCAAGGAATTACAATACCAAGTTGAGGAACTCCTCAACAAAGGATATATCAAGGAGAGTATGAGCCCTTGTGCGGTTTCGGTGCTACTAGTTCCTAAGAAAAATGGGACTTGGCATATGTGCGTCGATTGCCGAGCCATCAATAAGATAATGGTAAAATATCATCACCCTATTCCTAAGTTAGATGATATGCTTGATGAATTGAGTGGTTCGTGTTTGTTTTCTAAAATTGATTTGAGGAGTGGCTACCACCAATTCATATGCAACCGGGTGATGAATGGAAAATCGCCTTCAAGACCAAATTCGGTCTCTATGAATGGATGGTTATGCCATTCGGCCTAACAAATGCTCCAAGTACTTTCATGAGGCTAATGAATCATGTGATGAAGCCATTTATCAGAAAGTTTGTTGTTGTTTATTTTGATGATGTATTGGTGTATAGTAAGTCCTTAGATGAGCATGTAAAGCATTTACAATGTGTGTTTGATGTCCTCCGAAAGGAGAAGTTATATGCTAATCTAGAAAAGTGTTCTTTTAGTGTCCATGAGGTTGTATTTCTTGGGTTTGTGGTGAGCTCAAGAGGGGTCAAAGTGGATGACTCTAAGATTGACGCCATTAAAAATTGGCCAACTCCCAAAACTGTAGGTGAAGTGAGAAGCTTCCATGGGTTGGCTAGTTTTTATAGACGTTTTGTCAAAGAATTTAGCACCATTGTTGCCCCCTTGACCGAAGTGATTAAAAAGGATCGGCCTTTCAAGTGGGGAGATGAACAAGCTAAGGCCTTCGAGGACTTGAAAGCTATGCTCATCTCGGCCCCTTTGCTATAATTGTCGAATTTTGACAAAACTTTTGAGGTCAAATGTAATGCAAGCAAAGTCGGCATAGGTCCGGTTTTAATGCAAGAATTGAAGCCTATTGCCTACTTTAGATAAAAGCACAAAGGAGCAACTCTAAACTACTCTACGTACGATTTAGAGTTGTATGCCTTGATTAGAGCCTTGGACACTTGGCAACATTATTTGTGGCCTAAAAAATTCGTGATTCAAACAGATCATGAATCCTTGAAGCATCTACGGGCACAAGACAAGCTTAACCGGCGGCATGCCAAATGGATTGAATTTCTTAAAACTTTTCCTTATGTTATTCAATACAAGAAGGGTAAAGACAATGTGGTTGCCGATGCTTTGTCCCGAAAATATGTGCTTATGTCTACTTTATCGTCTAAGTTGATGGGGTTTGAAAGCCTCAAGTCTTTATACCCTGAGGACCCTCACTTCGCTTCTATCTATAGGGAAAGTGAATAGTTGGAAAGGGATAAGTGAGTTACGGATAGGGATTCCTATCCCTATACCAAATTTGATGGACACTTGTTTAAAGGTAGACGATTATGTGTTCCTTCAAGTTCGTGGAGAGAATTATTTATGAGGGAAGCACACAATGGTGGTCTAATGGGCCATTTTGGGGTCGAGAAGACCCTCAGAATTTTGGAAGAACAATTTTATTGGCCTAGAATGCATAAGGATGTGGCCCAGATTTGCGGCCAATGTGTTAAGTGCAAAGGAGCCAAGTCACGGCTCCAACCCCATGGGTTGTACACCCCATTGTCCACCCCTTTGCGTCCTTGGCTTGACATATCAACGGACTTCGTGTTAGGATTGCCGAGATCTAGAAGGGGGCGGGATAGTATTTTTGTCGTGGTGGATCAGTTTTCCAAGATGGCTCACTTTATTCCTTGTTCTAAATATGATGATGCGCCTAGCGTAGCCTCTTTGTTTGTTGATAATGTTGTAAAACATCATGGTGTTCCGAGGACCATAGTGAGTGATAGGGATTCTAAATTCCTAAGCCACTTTTGGAAGTCCATGTGGGGTAGACTCGATACTAAGTTGTTGTTTTCGACTTCATGCCACCCACAAACCGATGGCCAAACGGAAGTAGTAAATAGGACCTTAGGGTCTATGCTACAGTCCATGATTAAAGGAAAAATGACTTCTTGGGAGGAGCACTTACCGTTGATTGAGTTTTCTTATAATCGTGTTATACACTCAAGCACGGGGATGACACCCTTTGAGTGTGTATATGGCATCAACCCTCTCACACCTTTGGATTTAACCCCTTTGCCAAGTGATCTTGTGATAAGCTTAGATGGAAGAAAATGGTCCGAGGCCATGAAAAAGCTACATGAGAAGGAGAGATTACGGTTGGAGAAGAAAAACCAAGAAGTTGCGAGGCGACACAATAAAGGAAGAAGAAAGCTCATTCTTGAACCGGGAGATTAGGTGTGGGTGCACCTAAGGAAGGATAGATTCCCGTCCCAAAGGAATGCTAAGTTGATGCCACGGGGTGATGGCCCGTTCTAAGTATTATAAAGGATCAACGACAATGCCTACAATATTGATCTACCCCCGGAATATCAAGTGCACAACACTTTCAACGTGTGTGATCTCTCTCGGGTAGAAACGGTGGAGGATAGCAATGATCCAAATTTGAGGACAAATTTTTTTCAAGATGGAGAGGATGATACAGGAATTCCTAGCTCGAGACCTTTCACACGAAGCCAAGCACGTGAGTTGCAACGACTTCAAGCCCTGTTCACATTCTTGGCCATGTGTGAGGCCCTTGTGAGCCCATCTAAGGACCTATATTTAATAAAATGTAAAGAGGCCCACCAAGACACCCCAAACCCACCCACTTAAATGCCAAAGGTAATTTGGTCTTTGTCCCTCCTTTCTAAGTGACTATATAAGCTATGTAATAAGGCTAGTCTTGCTTTAGTTCATTCCTATTATTTAAGAAACAAAGACTTGTAAATTTTTCACTTCTCTTTCTCATCATTTGGAGAGGCCAAAACCAAATTCTCACTAGTACAGTGATACGAGTGTTGTATCTTCTCTAGAAACTAGGTTTTTGAGGTTCTTTGAGTTCTTCTTGGTCCAAGTAAGAACTTGGTATTGATGTTTATTAGTCTTAGGGTCCTTTCTCTTGTTAGGGTTCTTAGATTAATAAATATTGTGTGTCAAGTTTCTATCTCTTTCTTTGTAAATTTTGTTAACATTGTGTTGTTGAATATAAAAGTCTAGTGAAGCCATGTGGGACTCTTTCGATTCACTAGTAATATTGTCTTTGTTGTTCTTATTGTTAAACTCACTTTTCTAGTTCAAACAAGTGTTGCAAGCCTAGTGAAGCCGTGTGTGGACATTTTCGATTCACTAGCACTTTGTTGTTCATCTTGTTGTTCTTGTGTTGGGTGGAATCTCTTGATACACACTTAGCATTGTATCAATATTGAATGAAATCGACTACACCACAACTGAAAGAGTAGACTTACACTTTTAGGACAAGACTCAAAACTTAAAGAAAATAAAGATTAAAACTATTTGTCAATCAGGTCCCTTGAGAAAAGTAATTTCCTATTTCATGAGAGCATAACTTTTGCCTTTCTGAAGAATTCATTTTGTAGTGTAAAAACTAGGTTTGCATGTGTCACATCTTGCTTATGTAATGAGGAGCAAAACTTAAGCTGCCTTTTACTGCACCAGGTGTCATTTGGCCATACGTTGCACTATTGCACTATCGTAGCACTATAAGCCAAAATAGTACAGTGGACATTAGTGCACAACTGTCAAGGGTTACACTCGCAGAATCAGCGTACAACTAACCTGGTCCCTAGATGTCATGAATAGAAGTCATCATCAAAACTAAGCATAACGATACTTGACTTGACTTGGCTCAATCCTCTTTTAAGATATTTTACCCCATACAACAACTAGAAAGAAACGTTCATTTTGATGAACGAAAAACTTTGCTATTTCTTCTTGTATATTTCAACTCTGTTTTGTGGGCAGACATAACGAAAGCTACTAACACTAGAACACTTTCGATCCATAATATTAACAGGATGGCTAATAATTATAAACTAACTTGGAGCACGACTCCAAATATTTCCTAAAATTTATTTTTAGTTTCAATGGACTTTCCTAACTTACCAAAACTCGGTAGAAGACATCACTATCATAAAAAGCAGAATACTCATGTAAAAAGCAGTTTTGTATAATATCGGTATCCTTTTACTAAAAAAGCAAATATTTTATCCAAGTTGCACGTTCGTACAGGGGCATATTGAAATTCGATTGGCATCTTTAAATAACTTTTCTTTTATTTCGGCACAAAGTAAAAGGAAATTAGCAAGTTCCCCCGTTGTGAGCTAGTGCACGGACTTTGTTACTATTGGTAAAGGGTTAAAAAGAGAGCAATCTGACCAGATGTATTAGCTAATATACCTTTAGAGGTTGTTTGGTAGAGTGTATAAGAATAATATAAAATATAGTGTATTAGTAATGTTTGTATTAGTAATGCTTGTATTTTTCTTATGCAGTGTTTGGTTCGATGTATTAAAAAAAATATGAATTACATAATTTTAAAAAAAAAATATTTTTTTTACATAATACCCTCAATATATATGTTGGAAAGGATGCAAAAAAATTTTGGAGGGGTAATAGGGTCTTTAAGCATGTTAATGCATGCATTAGATTCATTGTATTACTAATGCCATGAATTTTGAGGTATTAGTAATACACACCTCAATACACAATAGAGTGTATAACTAGTGCTTGCATTAGCTATACATAGGGTAAAAACGTATATCAAACAAAGTACTACTAATACACATTAAACTAATGCATGCATTAACATTTTAATACACTCTACCAAACGACCCCTTATTTTTTTTCTCCTTTAGGAGTCGTGTGGTAAGATGCATTAAAAAAAAGGAAAAATCCGTTTTGGGCATAAAATTTGGTCATGATTTGGTCATAATAGTAATAAATCTTATTCACACTATAAACTAGTTTCCTTTTGGATATTTTTACCCCTTTCATCTTAAATTTTAAATTCTTTAATTACTTATCTTATTACTCTTTTTCAAAAAACTATCCCAATACATGAAAATGGATAAATTAACATAATTTCATAAATATGATTGCATAGTACTTATTGCTTGAAAAGAATAGTCTAGGATAAAAATAATAATATAAAATTAATTAATTATATTCTCATATATCCAAAATTTGCGTGACCAAAGTAGTATCATCTGAAATTTTTAATTTAACATTATATATTTATGTATTATGTCTACTTAATTATATGTTTTATCATATAAATAATTCTTATTTTTTAGTCTTTAATTTTAAATTTTATATCTCTTTATTTTATATAGATAAATAGGAGGTATAGATATATATCTTAAAACCTATCAATATTTTGAATAACTTTTAGTTTTTTTTATTTTTGTTGAAATCTGATTTGTAGTTTAGTATTATATAAAATAAGCAGTTATCGAAATTTCCAACACAAAAAGTTAATTATTTTTTTATGAATTCAATTGTACAATTTTAATTATGCTATAATTTTTCTCATGATAATTCAAACGATTTTTTTTCATTTCAAATCTTTTCTATCTATTTTTAGAAGTAGAGCGGAAATAAGTCAACATAACATTTGAAATTTTCGCATAAAAATTTTCTTAGTTGAAAAAAAAATTACCCTATGTTAATCTAACGCTTAAATTATATATAAATAATAAGAAAAATACATAAAGAAAAGAATAAAAATTATTTACGAGTTTTAAAATTAAAAGTTTGCATAGTTAAACAATTTTTAATATAATATGAAAATAGTTTAATAAAAACTTAAAACACTTTAGACATGATAGACATTGACAAGTTATAAAAATCATATAGTTCATAAGTGTCGACTTTAATTAACAATAACCTAAGAAAGTCATACATTGATGTTGTAGTCTTGCGTCACTATGTTACGCCGATTTGATAACTTAGGAACCATTATTTATATTTTTATTAATATATATGACTTCTAATTAAGGAACTATATTAATTTTTATGTTTATATAAATTTAAACTACATATTTGAATAGTTTTTTTTTTAAATATAGTTTAAAAATATTTCAATAGTGATAGCCAAAGCTCAAATTACTTTAGACATGATAGATATCGACACAAAATAAAAATGATATAGTTCAAAAAAAGTCGATATTGGTTAAACATCAATTCAAGAAAGTCACACGTTAATGTTATGGTATTGCGATCCTACGTACTTTAATAATTATATTTGTTAACTGGTGAATTAAAAATATAATTATTAAATGGTGAATCATTAACTATATTTGTTATTAATATGAACTTTAACTACGTGATTTTATTTTATGTTTAAAAATATCGAACAACATATTTAAATAGTTTTAAAATATAATTAAAAAAATACTTCTATAATGATTGTCTAAATTCAAAATTATTTAGACATGATAGATATTAACACATTATAAAAATCATAGAGTTCATAATTGTTGACCCTAATAAACATCAACCCAAAATAATCACTCATTATAGCTATTAAGCTAACCATTGTCATAATTTCTTAGTACTCTAAATAAAAATTAACTATGTCCACATTTAATTGTTTTCACATTTCTTAATAACCTAAAGTAGAAATATTGATTAATTATAATATTTTCTTTGAAATAATTTATTACGGCTACAAGTTGAGGTTACTATTGCTAAATTAATTTTTATCATGTGAAAAATAAGTTTTTCACTTACACTAGGCATGTTGTATGTGAAAACTAAAAAGAATTAAAAAATTGAATAACTAAAATCAAAGATAGGTAAAATTTATCAGCTATTACATAACATTGATTCTATGACATAAAAAAAATTCAAACATAAACATCATTTAACTTTAAAAATTGATATATTTGTGACATAAAACTATTCTATCTTTAAAATTTAGAACACAAAAATTATTTGATCACAATTTTTGTGTACTATTAGAAAATAACAAATTAAAGGACACATAATAGCTATAATAGCGATTTTATGAAATTGATTTGAGACACAGAATAAATACTAATTCTCATAGCACTTGATTAGTATAAGCTTGTGTGAGACTTATTAAAATTTTGTTTAGATTTGATATAATTAGTTAATCAATGTTAATATAATTACTTATCCTTAAAAATTACATTTAAAATTTACAAGCTATAAAATTGGATCTAATCGTCGACAACTCTAATGACACTTCAAATACTCTATATGTAAGATAAGGCTATCAATTAATTTTAATCGTGGATATATATATGCTTAAGATACTGAAATAGCTCATTATTGGTATCAAATTAATAATAATTCATACAAGCTAAATCTTCTAATCGATAATTAAGTCAAAAAAATGAATCCTTAGGTTATGATGATTTGATAATTTGTGAATCATTACTGATAAATTTTATGAATATGTCCTTTAATTAAGAAATATAATTAAATATTATATTTAAATAAATTTAAATTTTATTTTGATAATTTTTAAATATAATTTCAAAATATATCAATATCGATAGTTAAAATTTAAAACACTTTAAACATGGTAGACATCAGCATATTATAAAAATCGTATAGTTCATATTTCGATCCTACTTAACAGCAACTCATGAGAGTCATGCATTGATGTTGTCGTCTTACGTCCTTATGTTACGTCAATTTTATAATTTGTAAATTATAATTTATATTTGTTATTAATATGATCTCTAATTAAGTAATAATCTATTTAAATAAAATTCAAGCTATATATTTAGATAAATTTTAAATATAATTTAATATATTTCATTAACGGCAGTCAAAATTCAAATCATTATACACATAATAAATATTGACACATTATAAAAATTGTGAAAATCACAAAATTTACATTTGTGGACCATAGTTAACAACTAAAGATATCAAGACGCATTGTATTTTGTACCTCTATATTACGGTAATTCGATAACTTGCGAATATTACTTATATTCACCATTAATATATCCTCTAATTAAATAGTTTTAATTAATTATTATATTTTAATAAATTTAAACTATATTTAAATAATTTATAAGTCTAATTTGAAAATATTTCAATAATGATAATCAAAATTTAAAGTATTTTAGATATGATAAACATTGACACATTATAAAATCATATTTTTCATATATGTTGAACCTAGTTAATGTTTTAAGAAAAACACTTTTGTAATAAACTTTAGAATGAAATGACTTTATATAATAAATAAATAAATTTCTGTGATAAATTTAAAATTTAGTTAACCACCAATGACCTTTATCCAAAAAAATTTTGAAGAATTATGATCAATATATAATAAAATTAGTTTTAAATTTTGATAAAAAAAAAAGACTAAAGAGAAATTGAGGGAGAAGGACGAAAAGGGAGGGTGTGATTGAATAGGAGGTGAAATTAAGGTGGGTCTCCCATTTTAAAGTTAAATAAATATTCCTTTTTCATATTTAATGATAGTCATAATTTATTCAACATAAATTTTAGTTACATTTAACTTCTTGAATTTAGAAGATAGTAAATATTTAATTTTTTTTTTAAAAGGAAAAGGTTAGTATAGTCTTTATACATTTATGGTCATTTTTGGGCCAAAAAATTATGGCAAAAAATAGTTACTCTAATTAAATAATTTTATTAATTATTATATTTAAATTATATTTAAATATTTTTTTAATTTTTTAAGTCTAATTTGAAAATATTTCAATATTAGCAATCAAAATTCAAAATACTATAAATATAATAAACACTGATACATTATAAAAATTATATCGTTCGTATTTATCAACCCTAGCTAATGTTTTAAAAAAATGTGATAAACTTTAGAATTGAATGACTTTTATATAATAATAAATTTATTATTGTGATAAGTTCAAAATTAGTTAATCATAGATGAACTTTTTCTAAAAATATTTTAAAGGATTATGATCAATATATTAATAAATGTTGATGACTTTTCTAAAAAATATTTAAATAATTATGATCAATGTATTAATAAAACTAGTTTTAAATTTTGATTTAAAAAAGACTAAATTGAAGATTGCAGGAGAAGGATGAAAATGCAATGGATGAAGTTAGGTAGGTCCCACATACTAAAGTTAATTTAATAATTTTCTTTCACATTTAATGATAGTGATAACTTATCCTACATAAATTTTAGTTACATTTAATATTAAAAATTTACTTCTTTTTTAGTTAAGGAAAACATTAGTATGGTCTTTGTACATTTATGGCCAAAAAATTATAGTCATTTAGCAGCTCCCAAATTATAGAAAGTATTATTTATATATTCTATTATGTATTATGTTATGCATAACTAATACATGAAAAAATTTTAATATTAGCAATGGAATGAATTTTAATGCATTCATTTGCATGTGTAATGACGCAATAGCATCTCAAAATCTTTTTCACATTATTTTCATTATATTTGTAGAGAGTATTTTTGTAAATAATTTTTTTATTTAAAAATATACAATGAAAGTTATTTTTAACACACCAAACCAAATATTATATAAGAAATAATATCAGCATAACTAATACTTACATACTAATCCAAACATTACTAATGAATTATATTTTTTACTATTATATACTCTACCGACCCCTTAGAAACTTATGAGCCTCACTGACATATATTGAATGGAAAAGATTTGGAAATATAAACTTGGTCCAAAATAATTTGGGCCAATTAACTAACAATATAAATGTGTCATATAAATTGAGATAAATAAATTAATATTTTATTGAGAAATTATGGTTTTTTTTTTTTTCAAAATCTCCATTATTTATTGATTGAGGCACTTGAACCGAATTATTTAGGAGTTATTACAGATTTTCTCTCTCTGCATATTCGTAATGAGTTTTTTTTTTTTTCTATTAAAAATTTCTTCGGTGTTACACAATTGCCCGATACGACATTTCTCTGATCTCAAAGAAAATTGATTAGTGTTAGCTCCTACTTTTCTTTTCCTTTAGGATATCATTCCCCTTGGACTTTCTCCCGCGAACGACCTCAGCATTTTTTAGTAATAGTAGTTCGTGCAAGAAACCTTTTTTTTTAATCGCTAGCTTTTATTTACTTTCTTTACCCTCGTCTTTTCGTATTTTCTTTTCTAAATAAAAAGAAGCAAAACGTACCACAAAGAAGGCTGGTTGTCCACACATACTCTTTAGGGTAGTTTGGTAGAGTGTATTGAAAAATATAATGTATGTATTAATTAATGTATACTACACCTTGTTTGATACGTTTTTTTGTCTATGTATACACTCTATTGTGTATTGAAGTATGTATTAGTAATACACTCTATTTCCTATGTATTAGTAATACAAAGACTTTTAACACATGCATTAACTTATTAAATGACTTTAATACCCCTCAATTTCCTTCTCAAAATATTCCACAATTTCTTTTCCTGCCATTTTAATTTTCAACCGTGAATCTTTTCAAAAGATTTCTCAATTTCCTTTCCCATTATTTTAATTTACAACAATAAATAGTTGATTTAAATAACCGCAACATATTTTTGTTTTGCTTTGAGAGTCTTTAAAAAGATTAAAAAAAAAATTCTTGAGACTATTCCTTAATTTTACATCTTGTATTTTATTTTTGTTCCGACTATTATGCTAATCCGTCGGCGTAATATTTCATCCGCAAAAATGAAGGTCTTGCAATTAATCGTAAATCTCTATATACTAGTTCAACAATACTAATTATGTTTGAGATGGCAAAAAATTTTGTTGCAAAAAAATATACAAAGTAAAAAAAGGGTATTTTTGTAAACAAACACTTCTTTTATAAAAATTATGTAAGATATACTACTTCTTATACATCAAACCAAATAATGTATAAGAAATAAGACTTGCATAAATAATACAGTCATAACTAATACAAACATTATTAATTTAAGCATTACTAATATATTATATTCTGCATTATTTTTATACAATCTACCAAACGACCCCTTATTATTTTTGCAGCGCTCAACAAGTGAGTCAACCTCCATGATAGTTCAGCTACTGCAATACTTGTTTTCCCATAAATAAATCACGAGTTTTTAATAGAAAAACTCTAATGAGGTTAGTGTGTGTATAGATTAGATGCCTACTCAAAAATACATGTTTTTCCTTTTAAAACTAATACTAGAAGAACTTCCAATTGATCTTTTTTTTATACATTTTCTAAATAACAGAAAAAGGCCCACTTTTCAAAAAAAAAAAATAGAAAGAAAAAGGGAAAAGGACAAGAATAGCCACTCGGCTAAAACAATTGCCGCCGAGTGACCATCGATTTTTAAATTTCAAAATATAGCCATTTAGGCCTTTTTTTGGCTACTATCTTCATGTTTTTTTTTTTTTTTTGATGCAAATATCACAATCTAGTGATTCTGTTTAAGCTATCTTCTTGTTTATCTATAACGCCATTACTCAACGGTTGATTTGAATCATAAAGATTTTAAAGTTTGCTAGCTTCAAAATAAGCTATACAGTTTTAAGCTTTAAAAAAAAAAAAAAAGCTATTCTTCTAATTGGTGTAGTTTTTCTAACAATCAAATACGATTTTATAACATTGTAATTGTTGCTCTTCTTTTTTATCAATCAAATACAATATTTGATATCAAATACATGAATCTTTGATACCAAATACAAATATATATTTTATAAAATAATTGTATAAAAGTGTATCAATGAGGTATCAAAGTGTATCAATGTAGTATAAAAGCACATCAATATAGTATAAAAGTGTATCAATATGGTATAAAAGTGTATCAATTAGGTATAGAGACTGCATGCGACCGACGAGCCAAATGGCAAAATCAAAATTAAATTGGACTGACTGGCTTCAATTGTCCAACTTTTACATGGGCTGGCCATTTCTTTTCAAAATGGTCAGCCCATTTCCTTTTCCCAAAGAAAAATGCGGTTGAAAATTTAGGCTTTTTTATTACATTTTTTACATAATATGTGGACCGACCTAGCCAGCCCAAATCATTTGGTTAGGAACAAGTTATTTTGGGATAATTAATCTCAGGATTAGCTATTTTGAGATTAGTTATTCCATCATATATATGAGATAGTTTATTCCATCATTGAAGCATAAATGATGAATAAATAATTTCTTAACTAACTAATACCTTTAATCAAATATGGAATAAAATATCTTATATTTTATCCCAAAACTATTATAACTTGTACCTCACACCAAATGATCCCGAGGAATGGGGTCGTCGTATTTTTTTTCTGTTTGTTTTTGAAGTATTTAAATCTGCAGATGATGAATTCACACACAAAATAAATTACGACTTTTTTGGCAAAATGGTTCGATGGACCCTTGTACTATGTCCGTTTTGTAATGTCGATACTCCTACTTATATGTTTGTTATCTGGACCCTTAAACCCCTTAAAAAGCAACATTTTAAACCCTTATTTGCTTATGTGGCATTAACTTGATGATTTGGCAAAATGCATGTAAAACACGCGCGTTTCAATGAGTGAGGCCAATTTTTTTACCTTTAAAATATTTTTTTAAAAGAATTATAAAACTTTTTTCAATTAAAGGTAATATAAATAAATAAGTAAATAAAATCTCCTTTCTCTTTTTCTCCACCCACCGTAAACCACTCCCCCCCCAACCTCCATTTCCTCTATTTTCACCTTCATTCCACCACTGTCAAGCCACTAATCCTCCATATTCACCATCACCATATCCCTACCTCTTCATTTTCCACCACCATCGTATCTCTATTCTAATTTTCTCAAACAATTATCCTAATTAAAAATCTTCTTAAATCAAAGAAGAAACTACAAAATTTGCTAATTTATCGAGTAAATTTTTCAATTTTTTCAGTTCATTCATATGAGAAACGAAGGGTGAAGGTCTGTTTAGTTGGATTTACCGAATCTTGAAGCTTTTCTAATGGTGGATAGATTGTGGTTGTTGGAGAAGAAACTCATCGTTAATGAAAGAAAATAGAGTTGTAGGTGTTGTGATTGATACAGGATTAATTTTGATTGAACATTGGTTGAGTTGTTACCATTGCTCACCTGAATTCTCCCCTTTCTTCATCAAATAAACTTACTTGAATCTCGAAAAAGGAAAAGGGACAGCAGAAAAAGGGAAGCATGTGGTTTCTTGAGGAAAGATTTGAGTGAATTCATCAAACTTGAGATTTGGGTCCCCTGAATCTGATTTTGATTTTGATTGGGAAAAGAGGCGGTGGAGATTCCAAGTTTGTGGTGGTTATGGTTACGGTTACTCAAAGGGAAAAATGATGTCCTTCTTGGATTTGCCATCGCTTACTCTTTTCTTATCTTCTATTCGTAGCTCAACCAAAATTGATGTTTTCGTAGGTTTTGGTTGGTGTTTTCGTTGGTTTTGGTCGAAATTTAAAGAACAAGGTAAAGCTCGATTTGGTTTGGTTTTCGTGGGTATTCCGGCGGTGTGGCAGCGATGGTGACGTGTTTTTTTATTTTTTAAATATTTAATTTCTTATGTGGAATTTAATGCTGTATTTAAAATGATGTGGAAACTGATGTAGAATTTAATATAATATTTAAAAATAAAGTGGCAGCTGACATGGAGGAAAGTGTGTTACACATACCGAAATAGGGTTTAAAATATTATTTTTTAATGGATTCAAGGGTTCAGATGACAAACATGTAAGTAGAAGTATCCACATTACAAAACGGATATAATACAAGGGTCCATCGAACCATTTTCTCTGACTTGTTTACTCCTCCCATGGTCAACACAAATATCAGTAGTAGCATGTAAGGTGGGACAATACAGAATGTGCTCAACGAATTATGTCTGAGCTGGACTTTAGTGGTGTCGGATTTGGCATATTAGTGACATCATTTTCTAATATATATAGCAACACGCCACTTCACCATCATATTAACCCAATCATTACTAAGCTATAGATGTACTAGAGACAAAATTCTGTATCAGCACTAACCTAATATATGTCATTCTTTTAATTTTGATTTATGTGACACAAATAAAATCTAAAGTAATTCAATTTTTTTATATTTTTAAATATTTTAAATTGTTTATTTATTTAAATTTCACATAATTTATGTTATATGTTAGGATTGGAATAACCAGGTGTCATGCGGAAGGTAGTAAAGCAAACCTCGAAAGATACCACATAAGAAGATAAATGAGAAATACACTAAAAGAGATATAATAATTTAACGTGGTTTAGTCAATCAACCTACATTCATAAAAGGATATGAGCAATCCACTATATAAAAAGAGAGACAACCTCACACAATTCACTTAGAATAAAAAGAGGTTCACACAAGTGATACTGAAACACTTGTGTCTCACAAAGTCTCCTCTCAAATGAAACTCTCAAACCCTTAGGACTACATTGTGGATGCTACAAAACTAGAAGAAAGGAGCGTCTATTTATAGAGTCTATAACCTTTTCCTACAAGAATAAGGATTAGCCAAATATGAGGAATATGTTTTCCCTTTCCTAAAAGGAAAACCAATTATGGTACCTAAAGGAAACCCCAATTATGGCAAGAAAGTCAGGACAAATACCAACAATTCTCCCCCTTAGCCTGAATTTCTGATAAAATAAATTTGGTCCACCTTCTTCATGTAGTGTTCATCAAGTTCAATCTCCATCTCCAAAATCTCCTTCATTAAATTTTGTCTCTACACAGAGTAACACTCTGATAAAATTTCTCAAACCAAAATCTTCATTATCATCAATTAGGTTGCAACTAATACTGAATTCCCCAAGATGAACACCCAATTTAACCTCGCTCTGATATCACTTGTTAGGATTGGAATAACCAGGTGTCCTGCGGAAGCTAGAAAAGCAAACCTCAAAAGACGCCACATAAGAAGATAAACGAGAAATACACTAAAAGAGACACAATAATTTAACGTGGTTCGGTCAATTGACCTATATCCACAAAAAGGAGATGAGCAATCCACTATATAAAAGAGAGTACAAACTGTCAAGAGAGATAATAATTCACTTAGAATAAAAAGAGGTTCACACAAGTGATACTGCAACACTTGTGTCTCACAAAGTCTCCCCCAAATGAAACTCTCAAATCCCTGGGACTACATTGTGGATACTACAAAACTAGAAGAAATGAGCATCTATTTATAGAGTCTATAACTTTTTCCTACAAGAATAAAGATTAGCCAAATATGGAGAATATGTTTTTCTTTTCCCAAAAGAAAAACCAATTATGGTACCTAAAGAAAAACTCAATTATGGTAAGAAACTCAGAACAAACACCAGCATTATATTTTTTGAAAGTTATTAAAAAACTATATATTATTTGTAGATATTTTAAATTGTTAATTATTGCAATATATAGTTTTTTTTCATATAATTTTCACTTTGTTCCAATTTATGTGGTACAAATTAAATTTTGAGATGTAATTAAATATTTAAAATTATCAATTATTGTGATGTATAATATTTGTATGCAATTTTTAGGAAACTAGTCAAGTGTACGTGCTCTGCACGTCTATATCATGTTAGTCAATTATAAATAAATAAATAAATAAATACATATATATATATATATATATATATATATATATATATATATATATATATATTTAAAGGATCAATTAGCTATTTTGATTGTTGTATATATATAGCTATACTTTCAAAACAATGAAATAAAAAAATTACAACAAAAAAATATTCTTAAACAAACATGGATGAAATTATATTTGAATGCACAAAAATTTACACAAGTAAGAAAGAGAGGTACGGAATTAAAACTTGGTCAAGTTCATATAACACTATAACTCAATTCAAATAAGAAATGTCAAATTGTTGCATTCATCAATAATATATAAAAGTATAGTGTTAGCCGAACCTACAATAGACACAAAGTAGAAGATACCCCGACATTCCTCCTCTATATTGATCCATAAGTTATCTACCAAACCATCGCATCAATTTGTTGAATTCATTAAGAATATGCACTTACATAGAATCAAATTTTTTTTGTCATTATTATTGTATAGTGATCCAATAACCTGTAATATTTTTCAAGTAAAATTATACTACCATGATGATTTTTAAAATTCTAATACACATAATATACGTTGAACTCCTGTAAAAAAAGAAAATCGGCAGACATAATAGGAATAGGCTAATTTGAATGAATGTTTGGTATAAAAATCTGATTCTACATATAGTATATGAATCAAAAAAAGAAAAGAAAAAATATACTCTCTCCATCCAATTTATGGGCCACTTTTTAAATTTTAAGATTCAAACGGTTAAACTTTACCTTTACATAAAAATTTCGTCAAAGTCCAATCAAATATTCTATCTACCACGTGTATTAAATAGAAAAATGTCAGATAATAATATAACAGAAACTATAATATGATCCCGTTATCAGAACAATATAATTAAACATAATCTTTATAATACAGTCAAATTATAAAATTATATTCAAAATACATGCATCAGGAACCAAAAATAAATATAAATAAAACCAAAGCAATGCATTGTGAAAAGGGACATATATGGATTGTATCATAGAATCCCTTACAAATTAGAATACCACAATTGAGAGCCGATTGCTAAAATAAAGAATTCACATTCATATTAAAATAGAAAAAAAAATAAGTACAAGACCTTTTTTAAAAAAACAAACAAACAAACTAACTAATGCTAGAATATAAAAGAAATTAATAAAGTAAGTAAAGACTCCAACCAAAGAAAACCTAACTAACTATAATGCCAAAATACATAAGAAAATAATAAAATAAGTAAAAGACCCCCTACCCCTAAAAAAGCTCTAACTAACTAATGCCCACATCAATAGCACACATCCTTGTTAAAATAGGTAAGGAAAATTAATTTGCCTAAATTGAAGAATATTACATGAATTTTATATGTAAACTAATTCTATTCCTAAGAAATCCTACATTTAAAAGGACTCATAAATTAAATTAATTAACCTAATAAAATTAAATAATAATTTAAAAAATAGTGAAAAAACAATTTTGTCTATTAAAGGGATTTTTAATGAAGGGTGAAAAGTTCAAATCACTTTCCTAAAGGTATTCACACTTTTAATTTATTATAGATTATAGATATATGTTACTCTCTTTGTCCCAATGTATGTGGAATAAATGAAATTTCGAGAGCCAAATATTTTAAAAAACAAATAATATTGAATTACTATAATTATAAAATTATAGTAAGTGTTTGACCATAAATATTATTTACAAAATTTTGAAGTTCATTTTCATTTTATTTCGAAATACTTGTTTGGCCATAAATATTTCAAAATATATTTTTGACAATATTTGAAAATTTGAAAAACACCTCTTGAGGTATTTTTCGACTATTTTTGGATTCACTTTTTGCACTTTTTAATTTACTTTTCTCAAAAAAAATCTAAATTCTTTATTTTCATAAAATAACTCACTTTTTTAAATAACTCTAATTTTTTTAAAAAAAATTTCATGTTTTACATTTTTTAACTTCAAAAATCGTATTTATAAAGTACGATGGCCTAACACAACTTTAATTCGATTTTCAACTTTAAAAATATCAATATATTTTAATTTTTTATGACCAAACAAGTCCATTGTACATGATATATGTATACTATGATAAAAGTGTGCAATTAAACACCAAAAAGAAAAAAATTCAATTGAAATTAATGTAGGATCCACCTATATATTGAAGAAAATTGGAACAAATAAATAGGAACTATTAATGAAAAGACAATAAAAAAGGTAGGACCAAACTGTATCGAACAAGCCCTGAACTATTTGACTTTTTTCGTATAGGCACCTCAATTAAGCCAGGTACCTATTGAACCCTTTACTTCTTCACAAATCATGTCAATTAATCACAATCTGCTGATGTGGCAAAAAATCTATAATGCGTGTAATACATACTGCAATGACTTGGCAAAGTGACAAATCAAATAACGACACATGACATTTTAACTTAAAATAATTATAAAAATAATTTTTTAATATAATTAAATCTAAATTAAAAAAAAACATTAATCCACCACCCCAGCCCCACTACAGCAACCCTTTCCTCCCCTCTGTGGTTTTCCTTTTCCAATTTTCAGTGGGAGTCTCGGTATGTATTTTCCCTTTATCTCAAACTTTTAATTTATTTATTGTTGATCCTTCTCCCTCCTCTTTGAGATAGAAAAAAAATGGACAGCTATGGTGGCGGTGGATACTTTATCGACGAGTAAGTCGTTCTTGTCGAAAATATCTTCTTTGATGCGAACTTGCATGAGCCATTTTACGAGACGGAGAACGTAGCAACGAGACCTAATGAGTCCAACACTATGTTTATTGATTTCTCCCACGTTATGCGCTTCAACAATGTTCTTCAGAAAGCCATCTCCGATGAGTTTCTCAGGTTTTTTGCTTTTGATATTGCTTTTTTTTTCATTTTGTAATTCGGATAAAAAGGCTCAAACTTTGAATTTCTAGGTCTGTGCGTGAATTGTTGTTGTCAATCCATGAAAATGGCGAGTTGTGGAGAAGAAGAAGATGACTTTTTTTTCTTTTTATTTTTTAAATGTATTTTCTTATTGATTGGTTTTTTTTATGTTTATTTTTTGATTAATTATGGTCTCTCACTCTCCTAATGGAGAGTGAATTACACATGTCACACCATATCAGTGCCACGCCAATAATTGTTCTTAATTAATATGATTTGTGAAGGAGTAAAGGGTTCAATAGGTAACTGACTTAATTGAGATGCCTATACGAAAAACGTTAAATATTCAGGGGTCTGTATATGTATTACGTCTTTTTTATTTAATAAACCAAACACACCCTAGGGTTTATTGTCCAAAAGTGAAATAAGCATATGTATATAGCTTAAAGGTACATCAACTTTAAGCACCAAAAAGTAAAAATACCTAAAATACCCTTAAACTAACTAACATTTCAACAAGTACACATGACAACCATCAACTGTGTGTTTACTCACATGTCTATATAATAGTAAGATGTACCGTTTGAATCAATCAAGTTAATTAATGCTATGTACGTACACATAAACTGTCCCCAAATTTTAATGACTTATGGTCCATGTTGTTTCTTCCTATCCTTATTTTTGCCATGTAAAAATCACTTAAATTTCTTCACCTATGATGATAAAGTCAATTATCACTTCGCTCACTCGATTCTCAAATACCATGGACAAAATTTCAGTGTCAGAAATTAAATTGAAAAAATATAGAAAAACAACAACAAATTCAGTATATTCTCATATAGAGGGTCTAGGGAGGGTAGAATGTACGCAATCCATACCCCTACCACCGAAGAAGTAGAGATGTTGTTTCCGATAGACCCCCGGCTTAGGACAAGATGACAGTAAACAAAGTCGTCATAAAATATAAAACAAGAAGTAATAACAGAGATACAATACCCACAAAGAAATACTATATACTAACAAACCAGAGGGACCCTCCCCTCCCCCGAGCCTCCTAACTAGAAGCTCCAACCTATGTATAAAGACCTAAGACTACTAGTCAAGCTAAACCAAAGCACTTCTAACTACTGACTACGACTCATCCACACGCACTAGCCCTCTATCCCAATTTGCATTATTTATACCTTTCTATCTAGTGTCATGTCCTCAGTAATTTGTAACTGCTCCATGTCACGTGTAATCACCTCTCTCCAGTATTTTTTTGGTCTACCCCTACCCCACCTGAAATCATCTAAGGCAAACCTCTCACACCTATGAACTAGGACATCAGTGCCCCTCCTCATTACATGCCCAAACTATTTCAACTTTACTTTCCACATCTTGTCATCCACCGACACCACTCTCACCTTCTCCCGAGTAGTCTCGATCTTAACTCTGTCACCCCTAGTAAGTCCACACATCCACCACAACATCCTCATTTCTGCTACCTTCAACTTTTGAATGTGAAAATTCTGGACTGGCCAATACTTCACTTCATACAACATGGCCGGCCGAACTACAACTCTATAGAATTTACCTTTAAGCTTGGGAGACACTTTCTTATCACAAAAAATAATATGAGTATGACCTCGTAGATGGATATATTTTTGAGCTTGTTGAACTCAACTGAGAAGTTGCACACGTTAAGTGTGATGGAGACTCCAAAACCGTCCATAATGGACACTACATAGGTGCCTAATGTTCACTTGGTCATTAAAGGACATTTTTATCTTTTCACCTTTTATTTAAGATGTAATATTAATAGAACATTTTAGGTCTTTTTCTTCTTAGTTGATTATTTTTAATACTTGAAACTTGTAACACTTAAAGTTCTCTCTCTAGTCTTGTGAGAGTGAGTTCCAACCGAAACTAGGGTAGATACAAGTGTGGATTCACTTGTGTTTGCACATTGACTTGAAATGTTGGTGTTTAGAGGAGGTAAAGGCCCTCTTGTGTAAATGTAGAGTTAGGTTTGTGTCGCGGATGGTGTTAAGGGTCCAAGAGTGTAACAATTCTTGGGTTCTTAAGATTTTTCCTTCATTTGGTCTAACTATTTATCTTGTATCTTGTTGAATCCGTTGGTTTCTTATTGTTGTTAATGTACCCATAACTTTCTTATTATTGTAATCTTGTTGTTTATGTGTTGACATAGTGAAGTCGTGTGGGGCCTCTTCGATTCACTATAGTCCTTGTAATCTTGTATTCTCTATCTACTTTGTTGAATATTATTGTTGTTGTCTTGAAAACATAGAGAAGCCGAGTGGGGCCTTTGATTCTCTATTGTTGTTGATCTTGTAGATCTCTTGAATCCGTATTGTATGTTCGATCTTGTATCATTTGGTATCAAAACGTGGCTTGATCTTGTTCCCAAAAGATCAAATCTTGGGCTTGCTTATTAGAAAATTAAAAAAAAAACAGTGTTCTTGAAGATCTTGTTCTTGGCTGAGGAAAATTGTTGTTCTTGTGAAGTTGTCTTGGCCAAGATTTGTACTAGATCTAGCAGTATTTTACTTGTTTAGTGTGTTTCTAGTGTTGGTTTCTTTCTCACTAACACTAAAGTGTCTAGATCTAAAGTTGAGCTTGTAATATTGACTATTGTTGTGGTGACTTGAAGTTGGCCATTTGTTGAACCTTGTTGTTGAAGATTGGTTAACGATTGGTGTTGTTGTTGAGATCTTAAGAAGTTATTGTTATGTTCTTGAAGGATTGTTGATATGTTCATCTTGTTCTTCAGCTATTTTTATAACTTAAGACAATAAAAAGTGAAAAAAAATATATCCAAAAAGTTGTAAGACAAAAGTTGTAAAGTTGTTTGTGAGAAGACTTGAACCATCACCTCCTAGACTTAACATCAACTTTTCCAACTACTATCCTTAAATCAAGAAACCTTGTTTGGTGGAATTAGTACAAGTCAAGATCATCTTTTGAGATTAAACTTACAAAGGACTTAAAGACTTGTATTTTTCCCTCCAAAAATCAATTGTCCTCGAATTCTTAAAATGTGTGAAAGTTAAAGATTCAAAATTTATGACTAAATTTTGTGGGCTCGAGACAATTGCTTGCTGCCCCCATCACCATTTGCTACTGTTCATGTCAATATTGAGCTCAAATTTGGATTTTCTAGTTTCTAATTATTGATTATTGGTTTCACTAGTTGATCCTAGAACTAATTAACAAACTAGTAAATTCCTACTAGATTGTCAATTAGTCCTTTGAATCCATTACTTGTGTCTACGTTTCTTTTGTTCTTTTGTCATTTTTATAATCGTAGTGCTTCTTGGTTCAAGTTCGAACATTACTTACTTGAGTCGTCCAACAAAGAATCCATTCCGACTAAGGAGTAGACTTACTCTTCAACTCACCACAACAACAAGCAGACTTGCAAACATTTGTGACATTAAGTGTGAGGCCACAACGTGAGTGAGAGAATAGTGAGGTTGTTTGAACTAACATGTTTTTTTTGTAGGTTTTGTGTTGTAATTTTATGTTTCATAGTGGATCTATTTGGTGACTTGTTAGACCGTAACTTTAAGGATTAATTACGATACTATCACAATGGAACTCGAGGCTTCAAATGCTCAAATAATGGATAGTAATCCCATCAATCATATTTTGGCTCACCTTGAAACTATGTCCTGAGATGTGGCTAGGTTGAATGTGGGTCTTGAGAAACTAAATACAGATGTGGCATTAATGAGTGGGAGATTAAAGCTTATGGAAAGTCAAAAGAGTCGACCATCCACCCTTCAACACATTTCCCCGACCACTACTCCCGAAGCCTTGCACCAAATGTTCCATCTACCGAGATAACCCACCAATGTCACAAACCGAACTCCACTATACTCCCTCACCCAATATCATGAAAGTCCAATCCTACTACCTCTTCACCAAGTCCAACAAGAAGGACTTGTAACCCAAATTCCACCCTACAACCCGAGCCCTCCAAATCAAACTTCACTTGACCAAAGACCTTATTATCCTCCAAATCCAAACCCGCCACTACAAGCTCCACTTAAACCAAATAGACCTATCCAACGTGAGGGATATGGACCATTTGATGATAGTTACATGACGGGGAAAATGTACGGGGTAGACATGTTGATCTAAGGAAGGATCATGGCTAAGAAGGAAGAGTTGGTCATTGGAACCAACAAAGGAACCAAAACCGTGAAGTAAGACTAAATACCATCAAAATTGGGCTTCCAATCTTCAAGGGTGAGATTGATACCAAAGAGTTTCTTGCATGGTAATCCGCATGTGAGAGGGTCTTCCAAGTCAATGATCTTACCAAAGAGAAGAAAAGTTGCTACGTGATTGCTCACTTTGAGGATTATGCTACTACATGGTGGGAGTATGTTAAGCATTTTGGCAACGTTTTGGTAAAGGGGCAGACCCCCTTGGTTTCCGTTAAGGTACCTCATGAGACAAAGGTACCTACCCGGAAGATATTATCAAGATCTCCTTGCCAAGTTATATAACTTGAGGCAAAGAAACAAAAGCGTTGTAGCTTACTACGATGAGTTCCAACACCTCATCTAGAAACTTGATTATAGAGGGGAACAAGTGAGTCATGACATCATTTGATGTAAGGTCGGGTTGAATAGAGACATTGCTTCACGTTTGACACTTCACAAGTTTGATGCCTTTGATGCCATCTTCCAAGCCGCATTGGAAATTGAAAGAGAGTTATGGGAGAATCCAGGGTCCAAGTTCAAAGTCCAATCACCCTCGGGTTAGCACCATGACAATAATGATCCATCCAAAGAGGATCAACCTGAGGCCAAGGCTTCCCAAGCCGAGAACAAGGCTCACCAAAGGTACTCGCCGAGAAATGAAGGTAAACCATATTTCTTTCCTAATTCTAAGGGCTTTCAATATTTTAAATGCCAAGGTTGGGGACATAAGGCTAGTGAGTGTCTGAATAGGATAAATATGGTACTAAGGGAGGGAAAATTATATTTTCTTGGAGAAGAGATGGTACTTTAATCGATTGAGATTGATGATAAATCTTAAGGTGGAGACAGGGTAGAACCCTAGAAGCCAAAGAAAGGGGAGGAGGAGGATGCTTAGCCATGTGATGGTGAGGTTGAAGTACCATTCTTTGTAGTGAGAAAGTCCATGATTAGTAAGGTTTTGGGCGATCCTGGTCAAAGGGAAAACCTTTTTAACACCAAATGCCTTATTAAAGGGGTTGTGTGTTCTATGTTTGTTGATGGAGGTAGTTACGCCAATATTACTAGTAGTACATTGGTTGATGTTTTGAGGCTACCTACTATCCATTATTCCATCCGATATAACCTTCAATGGCTAAATGAGTGTGGTGAGCTAAAGGTAAACCGACAAGTAGTGATACGGTTCAAGGTAGGCAACTACTTTGACGAGGTGTTGTGTGATGTAATTCCTATGCAAGTGTGCCACCTATTATTTAGGAGACCATGGCAATATGATAGAGCTACCGTGCATGATGGACAAACCAATAGCTACACTTTAGAGCTCCATGGCCGAAGGTATACGCTCTACCCTCTCTCACCGATACAAGTAGCCAAAGTTAGTCAACAAGTAAGAGAGTTGGAGGAAAAGAGAAATAAGGAGAGAAATGGAAAGGCCAAGATTGGGAGTAGAGGAGAAAATGAGAGAACCAAGGAGCAAAGAAACAAGGGGTCCTTACTTTTGGGACTTACCCTCGGGAATTCTTTACTTTTCACTAACGTAGGTACTAGCATTTTGCCTAGTACCGCCTTTTCTTGTATGCGGGTATATGATAATGTGCTTCCTAGGGGAGACACAAAGCAACTTTCTCACCAACATATGCTTGATAAACTCAAGGAACCCTTGTTTAATCCTCAAAATATCGGGATAAAAAATGAGGAGGTGATTCTATGGAGGAGCCGTGAGGTTGATGAAGCCTTGAGTTTGAGGTCAAACTCCTTTCAATGTAGAGAGGATGATACGAGTACGACCTCGTAGGTGGACATATTTTTTAGCTTGTTGAACTCAACTGAGAAGGTGCACACGTTAAGGGTGATGGAGACTCCAAAATCGTCCATAATGGGCACTACATAGGTGTCTAATGTTCACTTGGTCATTAAAGGGCATTTTTGTCTTTTCACCTTTTATTTAAGATGTAATATAAATAGAACATTTTAGGTCTTTTGCTCCTTAGTTGATTATTTGTAAGACTTGAAACTTGTAACGCTTAAAGTACTCTCTCTAGTCTTGTAAGAGTGAGTTCCAACAGAAACTAGGGTAGATATAAGTGTGGATTCACTTGTGTTTGCACATTGTCTTGAAACGTTGGTGTTTAGAGGAGGTAAATGCCCTCTTGTATCAATGTAGAGTTAGGTTTGTATCGTGGATGGTGTTAAGGGTCCAAGAGTGTAACAATTCTTGGGTTCTTAAGATTTTTCCTTCATTTGGTCTAACTATTTATCTTGTATCTTGTTGAATCCGTTGGTTTCTTGTTGTTGTTAATGTACCCATAACTTTCTTGTTGTTGTAATCTTGTTGTTTATGTGTTGACATAGAGAAGCCGTGTGGGGCCACTTCGATTCACTATAGTTCTTGTAATCTTGTATTCTCTATCTACTTTGTTGAATATTGTTGTTGTTATCTTAAAAACATAGAGAAGCCGAGTGGGATCTTTGATTCTCTATTGTTGTTGATCTTGTAGATTTCTTGAATCCGTGTTGTGTGTTCGATCTTGTATCAAAAATTCTCGATTTGAGCCTCCATTTCATCCGTCATGCCCCAATACGGTGAGAGACATCCTCATTAATCTCTCAATTTTCCTTAATCATAGGTCCAAGATACTTAAAACTATCCCTCTTACAAACCACTTGAGAATCCAACTTCACTACCACCCCGTCCTCCTGTCTTGAGTCATTAAGCTTGCATTTCAAGTACTCTGTCTTGGTCCTACTCAACCTGAACCCTTTCTACTCTAGGGTTTATCTCCAAACCTCCAATTTATTATTAACACTTCCCCGCGTCTCATCAATCAAAACTACATCATCCGCAAATAGTATACACCACTTTTATAATTATCAAAAAAAAATTTTAACTCATATACATGCGCAGAGATAACTTTTTTAAAAAAATTATCACATCACCCAAGAAATTTATACAAGTTAACCTCCTTAAATTCTTACTGAAACCGATAACTTACTAAATCAAATATGCTTACAAAGTTTAAGTTCTATGCGCTTAAAGTGTAAAGATATTTATTGAATTGGATCACTTATTAGGTGATTACATGTAAATATTTTCATAACAATGCAATTATAGAATGTTAACAGTATTAATTTTTCAAAATTTATACGGATCTAAAAATTATTATCAGTTACAGATTCCAAATTACTCAAGTTAATAATTCAAATGGTCATTCAACTATGAACTTTTACTCTAGAAAGTCACTCAAGTTTGGTCTTTACTCTGAAACTTAGTTATAGGCTTTATCCTAAAAAGTCACTGAACTTTGGTATTTACTTCAAAGGTCGCTCAACTGTTATATTTTTACTTAGAAAGTCACTCATCCTATTTAATTATTTTTTAAAATAAAATTTACTTATGTGAAATTTTTATTTAAAAACAGAATTCTGAAAAATAAAAAATATTTCTTTAATGACTGTTTTTATCCTTATTCCTCTAAATTAATCTCTCTCTCATCTTTCTCATTTTTCTTCTCCTTTTCACTTCCATTCCATAAATTTTTTCATAACTCGAATATTTACAGTATAATTTAAGAAATTAACAATTACAATTATACAAAATGAAATTACTATAATATTCTATCTTAACATTTTATTGCTATTTTTACTTTAAAAAGAAAAGAAAAGGAAAAACAATAAAGAGGAACAAACGAAGAGAAAAAAAATAAATTAAAATATCATGCACATCCTTTTTCTCCTTTTAAAATATTTTATAAGTGTATTTCATTTATCTTTTTTTTTTCTTCTTTATTTTTTTAAAGACAAAATAAAAATTTTAAAAATATAAAATATGATAGTAATTCGATTTTATACAATTTTTATTGTCAATTCTTAGATTATAATGTGTGATTTATGAAAAATTTATGGGAAGAAAGTGAAAAAAAGAAGAAAAATGAGAAAGAGGAGAGAGAGATATTAATTTAGGAAATAAGGATAAAACAGATATTAAAAAGTATTTTTTATTTTTTAGGATTTTATTTTTAAATAGAAATTTCATAGAAATATTTTTTTTTTTAAAAAAAAATAAATAGACTGAGTGACTTTTTGAATAAAAATGTGATAGTTGAATGACTTTGAAGTAAAGATCAAAGTTGAATGACTTTTTGAGATAAAAGTTCATAGTTGGGTGACCTTTTAAGGTAAAGACAAAAGCCGAGTGATTTTCTAGGATAGTAATTCATAGTTGAGTGATCATTTAAATTATTAACTCCAAATTACTCTCTCTATTTCATTTTACTTGATTTCTTTACTAAATAATTGTTTCAACTTATTTATCCAGTTTACAAAATCAATTTTTTTTAATCATTTTCTTTCAATACTACTCATGTCACTAAATAACAATAAAAAATATTAGCAGTCAAATATAAAATTCTAAAACATAATTGATAAAATGGAAAAGGGTCAGAAATACCATTCAAGTATTGGAAATGGTACAAAAATACCCCTTATTAACCTATTGGGTTAGAAATATCCTTCATGTATTGAAATTAGTTTCAAAAATATCCCTCCATTCACCTTTATGACTCTAAAATATCCTTGCAACTAACGGTTTTTTAAAATCATAATTAAATTTTTTATCAAATATGTGGCAACTTTTATTGGTCGAAACTAAATTAACTAAAATGTTAAGACCAATACGGACTCAATTAAAACTACCTAATCCAAACCCTACAAAATTAATTATAATTTTGATCGGTGAATGGTGTGAAGTGTGTGGTGTGAAGTGATCTCGCATGGAAAATGCACTTGCCAGCGATGACAAGACAATTTGATGTGTATAAACAAAAATAGTGACAACTATTTAGAAAGGAATGTAGTATTTTTTTGATACAAACTAAATGTGTCACGTAAAATAAAATGGGAGAAGTAGCAAGATAGTGTCGCCTAAGACGTGGCATAACCAAGATATCTCAATTAGTTTTGCTGGTTAACACAGAGAAATATACATCACAAAAAAAATATCAAACTACATTATAATTAGGGGATTGAATTCTTCACAATATTACATTAGACTGACAGATTCTAAGTCAATAAAGTTCCTGCATTTAATAGCAAAAATTACTCACACTACCAGGTAGTTTTAGTTGGGACAAATTTTGTATGGTTTGGGTCGGGTAGTTTGAGTGGGGTCCGAATTAGATTTAACATTTTAATTTATTTAGTTTCAACTAACAGAAAGCTGCCACATATTTAATAAATTCTTTAATTATGATTTAAAAAAAATCGTTAGTTGCAAAGATATTTTTGAGGCATAAAGATGGATGTAGGGGTACTTTGGATCAATAGATTAACGGATGATATTTTTGAATCAATTTCAATACTTGGAGGATATTTCTAATCCTGTTTTGATTTTTCAATCATGATTAAAAAAAAAAAGTTAGTTGCAAGGGTATTTTTGAGCCATAAAGTTGGATGGAGAGTATTTTTGAACCAATTTCAATACTTGAAGGATATTTCTAGCCCAATCGGTTAGCGGAGGGTATTTTTTAACCAATTTCAATAGTTGAAGGATATTTCTGATCCTTTCTCATTGATAAAATTAATTTAGTAAAATTAAACTCTAATATATGGGAAGTGTCAAATTAAAATTGATCAAGTAAAATTAACAGGAAGGAGTACGAGTTTATCGAAACAAGGTGATTACTTAAACACTAAACTTTCGACTATTAATACTCTTCTATCTTAATTAACTAGTTGGTAGAGCCGTGCTACGTACGAGCCCAATGTTGATTCTTAAAAATTTTACGTTATGTATGATTTTTATCATGTAATTAAGAGTTGTATTTCTTTTGTTGATAAATTCTTAGTTAGACATATATTATTATTTCAGATTAATAAAATTTGCATAAGAATATTTTAAGTTGTTAATATAACACCAATGTAATTTCGACAGACAATCAAAATGTTTTATGTTTTTTTTTTAAATATCTACATTTGTTAATTATTGTAATTTATATTACTTTTCAAATAGTAATTATCAAATATATAATAAAATATTTTAAGTTAGTTAACTGTTGTAATTTAGAATACCTTTTATGTAATTTTTAAACAATACATGTTACTCTCCTTATTCATATTTTTAAGGTATTGATATTCAATTATATTTTAAAAATAATTTAAGTTTTTAATTATTGAGATTTATAATTCCTTTTTTCTATTTCAATTTAAGTGCCATTGATACAATTTCGAGAGTTAACCAAATATTTTATGTGTTTTAAATTTTTTAAGTTGTTAATTATTGTGATTAATATATTTTTATGTATTTTTTGAAATATATAACAGATTAATTACTTTTTAGATATTTTAAGTTGTTAGCTATTATAATTTATAATACTCTTTATATAATTTTTATATAATATAAGTTACTCTTCTTGTCCAAATTTTTGTGGAGTTGATATTCTGTTATATTTTTTAAAAATAATTTACTTTTTTAATTATTTTGATTTATAATTTTTTTCTGTATTCCAATTTAAGTGACACAATACTTAGATGGTCATAATAATTAATTTGCAGTGATATAATAAATTCATGATTGAAACAGCAAAGCCGACATGTCTTAAGTGCTTTATTATACTTAATTAGAAGTTATATAGCAAAATTACTATTAAAGTACCTGTGTAGAAAATTAAGTGGGTTTCACATAAGACGTCAAATTAATTTAACATTAAATATTATTAATTTTTTAATACTTAAATGACTTGTAAGAATTCATTGAAGCAGACATGTCAAAAATATCTATTTTATTTTTAATTAAATATTATTAAATTTTTTAATACAAAAATATCATATAATTAATTATGGGTGATATAGTAAAATCACAAAGCAAACAGATGAAATTACGGTAAGCAGACACGACGACAAAGTGGAGTTTGCTTGAGCAACTCCACTTCCCTTTTTTATAGGAGAGCATAACTCACTTTTTTTTTGTCAAACCCAGAAATAGTGATTGTAGACATTGAAATTTTGTGGACTCTACAAAAAGAGTTTAATTTTTGTTAGAGTTCTACAAGACTACTTTACCCTAAATCTCACATATTTAAAGGGTAACATGTTTCAGGTATCTTGAATATCCCATAAGCTGATCGGTATTCGTAAAAAGATTAGACCAAATCTGCCCTTCATCTCTTCTCTCATAAATCAAATATGTAAATCTGTAGCCGCAGGATCGTAAAAATGAAAGCGATACTTCAAGACTCGTGTTTGAGTTTCATCAAGTCTACACTCCGACAAGCCTTGAAGTAGGGGACACTTGTAGACATTAAAATTTTGTGGACTCTACAAAAAGAGTTCAATTTTTGTTAGAGTTCTAGAAGGCTACTTTACCCTAAATCTCGCCTATTTAATGGGTAACATGTTCCCTGAAACAGGCATCTTGAATATCCCATAAGCTGATCGATATTCATAAAAAGATCGGAATCTTCAATATCCCACAAAATCATGGGATATTCATAAAGAGATCATCTTATGTTCGAGAATAAGCCACTAACGGACCTCGAATTACGGAGAAAATCAAGAGAGATCCTCGAATTACGGAGAAAATCGAGAGAAGAATCAAGGGAGGAACAGATTTGTAACCCCAGAATTCTAACAAGTAGCAAGAAAAAGCTCATGGATCAAATGCCGCAATTTCTCTAAAAAGTTGAAGCATTCAAATCAAGTTCATCAAGATTCAAGATCAAAACCGCAGTATTCAAGAACAAGCTCAAAAGCCCTTGAATTCAAGCACAAGTCAAATCCCTCAAATCAAGAAATCAAGTTCAAGATCAAGCTTTAAGCTCTTGAATTTATATTTGAAAAGACGAATCAGAGGATTCATAGAGATTGTAACACTCGCATTGAAATCAATAAATTGATTGTTGCAATATATTTTTCTTGTCTCGAATTATTTATTTTTCGGCTTCGAAAATTTTATTGTCCAACAGTGACACAGTTCTACTTTAGTAACATTTTAACTTTAAAAATATCATTTTATTCTTAATACAATGATTTATAGCCACATAAATATCTATGACTTATTTTAAACCATTAATTTTAACAACCATTTCTTTCTTTCTTAAATTTCACGCCAAGTCAAATTACCTCACATAAATTGAGACGAAACACAAAATTGATTTTCTTCCGACTACTAAGTAGTCGTTTGACCATGAAATTTTTTTATTTTTTTTCGTAAAATTATTTTACTTTAGTGAAAAAAATAAAAACAGTATGTGTTTGGCCATGAGAATTCCAAATACAATTTGAAATTGTATTTGGAAAAATAAAAACAAGTAAAACTTGTTTTCACTTTTTTCACTCATACTTCTCTCAAGAAATTTCAAAAACAACTTTAGTTTATATTAATGGCCAAACACAACTCCAACTCTAACTTTAACTCTGAAAAATTATGATTTTCATGGTCAAACGGCGCCTAAATGTTAAAGACTGTTGGTCAACACAAAATTGATATTCTTCTGACTATTCAGTGTTAGAATACAGAAGTTCGATATTCTAATTTCACAGGAATCTTGATGGATTTAAAATATATATCACTTGGAATTCTACTAATACGATTGCTATAATCCTATGTATTTGATTTCACACTCTTGGACTGATGACTCATGTTAATCCTAAAGAAGAGATATTATTTTCTCTTCCTTCATATAATTTTAAAAATTTTTTATTACTCCCTTCGTTAATCTTTAATTATTTTTTTTGATTAGTCACACCTCTTAAGTAAGAAACATTAAATAAAATGATAATTTTACTATATCATTGTTTCAATATAATAAATTTAATATTTTGAAAAATGTATTAGATAATGACTATAGCTAATAACAAAGATGATATAGACACAAAGTGATAAATTATCTATTAATTTTCTAGGTGTTGGGTTTGAAATCGAGAGGGCATCGTGCAGAACCTATTAGTTTACAAACCATAGAAACGATAAATTAGATGACAAAAAAAATTATAATACTAAAAATTTTTATTGTTTTGACCCGCTACATATTAACAATAAAATTGAAAAACTTAAAACTTATTGAGAGAAATCTCCCCTAAACAAAGACTATTTAAAGACTACATTGGGAATGCTATTGTATTTTGGTATGAGAAGAAATCTTCTATTTATAGATGTCCAAAACTTTTCTTCCAAGTAAAAGGTTAGCCAAATATGAAAAAAAATTATATTTTCCTTTCAGAAAAAAAGTAAAAGTAATTATGGTATTATTTTTATTTTTCTTCTAAGAAAAGTAAAACTTAACTTTGATAAGAAAATCAGGGCAAAAATCCTAACAAATCTCTTATTTTTGGCTTGATTTTCTTGACTTGATCCTCGTTTTTCATGTCATATGCATAATTCTGATTCTTCAAATAATCTTCATTTATCTTTGTTGTTTGTCATGCTTAAAAATGAAGCCCTTTTGGGTTAAAAATATTGAAGCCGGGTTAAAAGAGAGCTTTATTTTTAAAGATGTGATAGCAGAATTGTTGAAAATATGATTGAAATATCTTCTCCATATATAGTTTTATTTTAACAAAATATCTTCATTATCATCAAACTGGTTGCAAATTGATTAGAACCGTCTTGGACTTGTCTTCAACCTCATTTTACCAAACCACTGAATCTTTGAACCGTAGGCTTTGATACCACTTGTTAGGTTCGAAATCGAGAGAGCATCATGCGGAAGCAATTGGTTTACAAACCATAGAGACGATAAATCAGATGACAAAAGAAAATATAATACTAACAAATATTATGGATATGTTTTGGCCAAATGACCTACATATCAGAAATAAAATTGAAAAACCTAAAACTTATTGGGAGAAATCTCTCCTAAACAAAGACTCTTTAAAGTCTACATTGTAGATATTATTGTGTTTGTAGATAATATTGTGTTTTGGTATGAGAAGCGATCTTCTTATAAATGTCCAAAACTTTCCTCCGATAAAAGGTTAGCCAAATATGAAAAAAAATTATATTTTTTTTTTAGCAAAAGTAAAAGTAATTATAGTATTATTTTTATTTTTCATCTAATAAAAGTAAAACTTAAATTTGATAAAAAAATCAGGACAAAAGAATGGAAAAAATTGAACAAGTATTTTTAATATATAAGTAAAGAGGGATGGGGAAAGTGAATGAGAAAAAGAAAACGGAAGATAATGAGAACTGAATTGATATTATATTGTGTGAAATAAATTAAAAAGGCGTCCCTTCCGGGATATTGAATAATTGGAACAATACGGGTTAACATGGTTCTTGCCCAAGAATGACACACATAAATGAGATTTGATTTAACTAAAGATCAAAAAAAGGGAGATACAATGTTGGAATATTCCTGGTATTTTTGCCTCGCAGCATAGAGGAAAAAGTATAGATAGATCCGTATTTTGAAAAGTTAGTCCAGTTGAGTCCACGTTCGACACACCACGGAGCTTAAAGTAAAAGCTCAGTTGAGCAGGATCCAGCAGGCTCAAAGTTCAAACAAATTGTCAAATGCTCTTTTGCCTTTATTATTATTTTTATTTTCTTATAATAGCATATTTATTTCAACTTTAGGCACAAAATTGGGAAAAAGGAAGTGGATCTTGAAAGCAATTGGTGTTGGTGAGTTAGTGCAATGACTTGACCAAACTACATAGAGTAGTCATATCTGGTAAAGGTAAAAGGGAGACCCCCTCTTTTGGCTTCTTTCTCCTATTTCCAGAAAGGGCAATTACACTACTGTCCCACGCTCGTACGCTTATCACTAAACCACTCCTTAAGTACTCCTGTCTTTTTAACTCACACCAACATACCATTAAAAATGGCTAAATATTTCTCTACAACAGTTAAAATGGGTCAAGTTTTATTCTTTGTTATGTTTTGAATATAAAAATATATCCCTGCTATCGCTAATACATTTTGACACAAATATACCCTTGAATTAGTAAAATAAATCGAAAATATCCTTTTACTAAATTTGCTCTAAAATAAGAAACAATGATCCAATTTTGCCGTTGAGCTGTTTTCTTGTTGGAGGACATCTTTTAACAAACATAACCACGAGGGCATTTTAAATAAATGATATAGTGATAGATAAAATTGACTCATTTTGAATACTCTAGAGGTATATTGAAATATTTTCGTATTCCCTCAGTTAATTTTTACGTGAAATTATTTTTCTAGCTAAATAAAATTTAAGAGGAAAAATAAGATTTCTGAAACTTTCGATTAAAATAAGCCCGAGATATTTTTATGTCCAAATTATTTTATTAAGCGTAAAATGAGATGTTTAAAATAATATTATTAATAAATATTTTAGACCAATTAAAAAGGAGAAAAATCATAGTATAAATTAAGACAGAGACTAATCATTAGATATTCGGATTATTATGAATTTACGCTAACTAACAACACTAACAATAAGTGCTTGGTATATTTTCCGGAATGAAATACGAGAAAGCTGATGTATATGCAAAATTTTACATATATTTTGGGAGGAATAGATCGATTGTGTCCAATCGTTCCTCGGCTAAAAAAAATATATATTAAAAATCAATATCCATAACCAGGATAATCAAAACAAATAAATATCAAAAAATAAAATATATAATAACAATAAACAACAAACTAGACAGCACTAAGTTAAATATATACCTTCCATCTCCTTACATGAAGTTTTGAAAATTCAAAAAAATCCATATTTTATATTTAACAAAGAGCACTAATTACTACTTCTTACTACCACCAAAATAAGCAAATTTGGCTTTCATTTCTATTCATTATTACGCCTGAAACTCACTTTCCTTTCCCCTCCTACCCTGTTGCTTCCTGTGCTTTACTGCACCTTTCTCTTAGGAAATATACCCCACCCACCCCCGGTTTAGCCGGTGCACCCCTTTTTATCTTTCTATCTGTTCTACTACAAACAGACGACAATCTCCATGCTGGCAAAGATTCCATCTTTAATTGTCCCCGCCCCCCACGCCACACTCCCCCTAGCATACTTCTTGTTCTTCCCCATCTGTTCTTCTTGTCACTCCAACCTAAAAATTCTACTACTGCTCACTCATTCGTTCTACCATTCCCCCCATCCCTTTCTTTATTTCATTCTCACAACCTCACCCCTACGCCCCCATCATTTTTTAATTTATTTTTTTATTTACCAACAATCATTCTCCATCCAAGTCTCTTTCTTTATTTATTTCTTTTGTAGATTAGTATAATTAAATTAAATTAATAATGGGGTGCACCAGCTCCAAGATTGATGATTTACCGGCGGTTGCTCTTTGCCGTGACCGTTGTGCTTTCTTAGATGAAGCTATTCACTACCGTTACGCTCTTGCTGAAGCACATCTTGCTTATCTTCACTCCCTTAAAACTGTTGGCCTTTCTCTCCACCACTTTTTCCAACAAAATGCCAGTCTTGATAGTGAACCACCTTCCCCTGAACCCCCTAAAAAACCTCCTCCTACTTCTGCTGTTGCTCCCGCTCCTCCTCCTCCTGCTGTCATTGATCAGAATAATCAAGATTCTAACTCTAGTAATGGGTCACATCTTCATTTTCACTCGGATTCCGATGAGGATGAAGAGTCCGGTTCTGAATCTTTACATCATCACTTAGATAATACTCGCATTCCAGTTTATCAGTACGGCCAGTTTAGTTATGGGGATCATGAAATGCTTGGTTTAGGAGGACCTTATCCAGTTGGGGGAAGTGGGGGTGGTGGTGGTTTTATGCATATGAATTTCATGAGGAATCAACTTACGCCGTCTGTTACATATGAACAACGGCCGGTGCGTACGGAGACTGTTCGTATGAGTGAAGCTTCTTCTTCTTCGTCTTCATACTACCGTTATGAGGATTATCCCAATTACGGAGGCGGATATTTTTACTCATCCACGCCGGTGTCGGGAGCGGAGGGGGCGGGGCCGTCATTGGCTCCTTCAAGTTCGAAACCACCTCCGCCTCCACCGTCTCCTCCGAGGAGTTCACCTTGGGAATTCTTGAATCCTTTTGAGACTTTTGAGAGCTATCCTGTGTACCCACCAAGCAGAGACTCGAGAGAGGTTAGAGAAGAGGAGGGCATACCTGATTTGGAAGATGAGGAGTTTGAACATGAGATTGTTAAGGAAGTTCATGAGGATCAAAGGTTTGTGGATGAGGGTGCAGGTGGAAGCAATTCAAAGGCAGTTGAGGAGAATGAGAACGAAAAGACAACTGATTCTGGATCAATACACCAGTCGAGGCCAAGTTCATCCACGGAGAATGATGGCCCGATTGAGTATGAGGTGCACGTAGTGGATAAGAAAGTGGTTGATGAGGAGAGTCGGGGAAATGTAGCTGGTTCTAAGGCTTGTACTTTCCATGGTGATTCTGATGTTGTGAAGGAGATTCAGGTTCAATTTGAGACAGCTTCTGAATCAGGGAATGAGCTTGCTAAGATGCTCGAGGTTGGAAAACTCCCTCATAACCGTAAACACGCCACATATCAAGGTATATGGCTGTGGCCAAGTTTGATTTTTGATGTGTTTTTCCTTTGAAAGATTGGGTCTTTGTGAGCTTTGACAACGAACTTCAATTTAGTCTTTTCTTGATTAGTGCAAGTATCACAATTGATTTTGTTGATCTTTGAGATTGCGCCTAATTTGATCTTTAACTTTTAGTTTCTTCCAAGATGTTGCACGCGATTACTCCTTCCTCATCTGTACTCTCGCTACCTTCTACGTCAAAGAATGATGCGACTGAGATTGATGATCATGCCATTTTAGATGTAGAAGGAGATATTAGTTCAAGGCCTAGAAACATTTCTTCTACATTACAGAAGCTGTACCTCTGGGAGAAGAAATTGTTTGAGGAGGTTAAGGTATTGTTTTTATCTATTGAATCACTTTTCTTTTTGTTTTTCTCAGTTTTCCACCATTTACAAACTTTGATCGAGTCTTTCAATTGGGCGGATGTCAGTCATTGATCTTGTTTCTCTCCTTGATATGTATGATCGGAGGAATTAAGATTGTTTCCTCATAGATTGGGTTTGTTACTCAATTCTGCTTTTTTCACTTCTCCAGTAAGTCATAACAAAATGGAGTGGTTTGATGCTTGATAGTTTTAGAACTTTTATAGATAATCCCATACTTCTCTCGTCAATAGAGAAACTCTAATGCTGCACAGGTGTACTTTCGATCTTGTAATGTTGCTTCGCTAATGTCGAGTGGATTTCATTCTTAACTTGAATGCATTCATAATAGTTTAATGGATGTATGTCTTGTGAATTACAATTGTGATTGATCAGCAGTGGCGGAGCCAGGATTTTCATTGAGGGGGTTCAGAAGTAAATATACGAACTAGTTGAAGGGGGTTCAATATCTACTATATATGCATAAAAAATATTTTTAATCATGTAAAAATAGTATAATATTCTGTCGAAGGGACCCCCTAGAGCAAAGGTGGCTCCACCACTGTTGATCAGCATATTTTCTTGTTGGTGTAATATACACCAACAGTTCTTTTGTGGCAAGTGTTACTTGCATTTATTTGTCCTAAGAAAGGTGTAATGTTACTTACATTTCCCCATTTTAACCTAATCGTCACTGCGTATGTCCCCTCAGTTTGTCATAGAGCTCCTTCCTTTGGAATCTCTGTACGTTTCTGAGATTCTCTTTGTACTAGTTTTTCGGTTATCAATATGATTAGAATGTTGACATTTCTTTATCCTTCCTTCTCCCAATGTCATTAGCTGCAATTCGTCCTGTGACTTTTATTCTGTTTGACTATCAATTTGCATCAGCTTTGCAATTTGCATGATAATGATGTATTTCCTTTTCTGGGTTATTATGTGATTGCAGTTTTATTAACCGTACATTTGCATGGTACTCAATTTGTTCCCTTTGATGTGATTGCGGTTGTGGTTTCAGGCAGAGGAGAAGATAAGGGTGCTGCATGAAAGGATGAGTCGAAAGCTGAAGCAATTAGATGAAAAGGGTGCTGAGTCTCACAAGGTTGATATGACCAGAAAATTGGTTATAAGTCTCTCCTCAAAGATTAGAATTGCAATTCAGGTAGTTGATAAGCTTTCTGAGAAGATAAACAAACTGAGGGATGAAGAGTTGTGGCCACAACTGAATGAACTCATTCAGGGGTATGTGCATTTGTTTTGGACCTTATTGGATGGAAAACGAACAGTTTTTCACATATAGAAATTCTTGCTGAGATTATGAAGAACGTTCTGCCCGGTTTTGCTATTATTAGTTTTTTTTTTTTTTACTACATAGAAAAGAAAAGGGTTGAGTTTGTTGTATTTTGATTTTTATTTTTTTTTAATTCTCTACATGGAAAAAAATGTTTTGGTCAAACATATCATACTGTTATCTTTATCCTTTGGGTGATAAAGAGTGCAAAACATATAAAAAATTTCTGCGGATGATACTTTTTCTATTAAAGTTAGCCATCTCAGTTACTGCTAACATTGTTGAATTTTCCAAGTAAATTTTCTTGTTTAGGATGCTAAGATAACCATTAAATTGAACTTCAATTTTAGGCTTTATGGAAATTTTTGATTTCCATCATGGGTCGGTGAACATGTCATGGAACTTCATAATATAATTTTACAAGCCAGTGATTTGCTGCTCTCCATTAGAAAGTAAGACCATATGCACGTCTGCACGGACATTCATACTGTCAATAACAACAACAACAACAATAACAAAGTGATTCCATTTCCAGGAGAGATGAGTGCATAAATGCTGCAGCAGTTGTTATCTTTTCTTGTTCTAGTATTAGTCTAATCACTTCCAAGTTAGGTTACCGATTTTTTGTTTCTTCCCTGATAATACATTTATCTATTATTTCCAACTCTTAAGTGTCTCTTGTGTGGTTCTTGCGTGTAGGTTAAGTAGAATGTGGAGATCCATGCTTGAGTGCCATCACTACCAATGCCTAGCCATTGGCGAAGCAAAACGGTTAGATGCCATTGCATCTCACAGACACTTCAGTGATGCTCATCTTGAAGCCACTATGCAACTTGAACATGAGCTTTTGAACTGGACTTTGAGTTTCTCTTGTTGGGTGAGTGCACAGAAGGGCTACGTGAGAGCATTGAACAATTGGCTTATGAAGTGTCTCCTCTACGTGCCAGAAGAAACAGACGATGGAATAGCTCCCTTTTCTCCTGGCAGGATCGGTGCTCCCCCAATTTTTGTAATTTGTAATCATTGGTCACAAGCATTTGAAAGGGTTTCTGAGAAAGAGGTGGTTGATTGTATGCGAGATTTTGCTACAAATGTGCTTCAGCTCTGGGAGCGAGATAAGCTGGAATTACGCCAAAAGATGATGGTGAACAAGGATATGGAGCGACAAGTGAAGAACCTGGAGAGGCAAGACCAGAAGATGCAAAAGGGGATTCATGCACTAGACAAAAGAATAGTTCTGATTTCTGGTGAGGAAACTAGTCTTTCATTGAGTAGGCATGTTTACCAGAGCGAGACTAGCAAAAATTATAGCTTTCAGGTTGGTCTACAACGTATATTTGAGGCCATGGAAAGGTTTACTGCTAACGCCTTGAAGGTGTACGAGGAGCTTTTGCAACGTATTGAGGAGGATAGACTTGCTCGAGAGCCTGAGGCAGTGTCGTAGCATTGCTTGCCCTTTCCTGGGGGTCGGTTATGCTTAATCTCTAATGAGAAGTTATAGAGATTCCAGGTTAGGGGACAAAGGAAATGGAGCAGAAGATTCCTTTATTGCCTCGTCGGACTTGCTACCTTTGCTGTAGCATTGTTTCTGCTTGATTAGTTTCATCCTCCTCCGCAGAAAAGAGAGAGAGGCTAGGCTGACAGTGATATGCCTTTTGAGTCATTGCCACTGGAACTTTTTGCAATGGTCAGACCAGAGATTCTCGAACTTTCAATTTTAGCAGTCAAATCCCAATAATGAACATATCAGGCAGGCAATGTTTAGAGTTGAAATCTGAAATTAGTTCCGTCTGCTGGAGATACAGATGGTCCTGAAGTCCAGGCACCAAGATGGGGTGTTGGAAAAAGGGGAAGGGCGGGGGGGGGGGGGGGGGGGGGGGGGGGGGGGGGGGGGGGGGGGGAAGGGGAGATTGATGCGTTCTGGTTGTTAGCATTTGCAAGAGGGAGGTGGGGGACAGAAGCTGGTATGCCTGGGAATAGAGATATGGGAATTGTTCGAGGTCAATGGCACTTCATTTTGTAAGAGGTGTATTTTTGCATCTGTACAGTGAGGTTGTTTGGTGACGCGTCGTGAAACTGCAGTTGTATTTTGGTTGTTGAACAGGGATGTATCTTTTTAAGATTCAATCAATAATATGTATCTAAAATTATATGTGGCCAAGGAAATAGTTGAACAGTAGGTTTTTTGACAACAACCAGGTGAATTCAATCGGATATTTGCTTATGGCTAGTTTTGTCCAGGAGGAAGGATTAACACTCGGTTATCTCTTCATGACGGAATGCTTTGTGAAGGGGACAGCCCTTCAGCTCTTCCTATTCTGGACTTCTTTTAGGTTATAGGGGAATTTGACCGTGGTTATTAATTTCATGTATTGGGCGGAAATTATACCTTCTAACTTGGTAAAACACAGGAAATTCAACTTAGCATTTACAGGAGGAACTTCAGCGTAAAATTCAAAAACAAAATAAGAAATGGTGATCATTACTTTTACTACGAGTCTTAGGAAATGTCTTTCATTCGCTGATCATATTCAAAACCTACATGTTCATCATTCACAAGCAAAATGAGTGTTCATCATTCACAAGCAAAATGAGTGTCCTCGAAAGTTTTATATAACTGCACTGATGGTTTGCTTCATTTGCCCTATATTCAACATGTCATTTCCCATGAATGCCAAGATAATTTGTTGAAGGGATATTGCCACTTTCGAATGTCTATTCCAACTTTAAGGATGTCGTGTCACTTGAGAAACAAAATGGAGAGACCTCTCAGCTCATACAAGACGCAACACTATTTCACTGTACTAATTAGCCTCTAGAAGAAAGTCTTAAGGTCATTCATATGCCCGTTAAAGATTTGAAGGCTATCAAAATTAAGGAAAGTGGTGTAGCCTCGGAGAACCCCGAAATATAAAGATTGTTAACATGTTTAAAGAGGTTGAATTAGTTACCTTAGCCCTTCTTAAAAGCTCTGTTATCTGTCCTATGTCAATGGAAAAGCGAGTGCTGCCTGGCCATTAATCTCCAAGCTTTGTGCACTCGAAAGGTGAGGAATCAGAAGGCGACTGAATTTGAAAAGCTGGTGGAGGCTATGTTGTGCTCAATGCTTAGTCACAATAAGACTGGCAAAGGCGAAGAAGTTCAGAACAAGGAAGTCCGGCATTCCCGATCTTGAAGAAGGGCCCGCTTGAATGCTTTAACTGGCACTTATCGAGACCAACAGTTTCCCTTCTCATTATCTTCAGCCTAATGGAGTTCATAAAATGTCCAGTGAAGCACTGTATAGGTATAATTCTTGATATATTTGTGTTTTTTCTCCCAGATTAATATTTTGAGAGGAAAGATGAAATTTGGTGACACTTGACAGACGTTATTATAGCACTACTGCTATTGCATATGGCTGGTATGAACATTCTTTTCTTAAAATGTTGTAAATAACTTGAAAAGATAGTGGTCGAGTCATGAACTGCATGGTAAAGTATACTAATAATCCAAAATGAGGCAAATCAGTATTCAGCATATACCTAACAAAAACGTCAAATGAATAAAAGTTGCACAAAGGGGGTCAATCAATGACCAATAAGAACCAATCTTTAGCTAGCAACTTAAAAGCAAGTTAAGATTATGTGTTTTCTATGATGGCAAAACTGAAGATCTACAAATTGGACAATTTTTCTTCCCCTTCAGCAGCCACTGCTCTATGCAATTTGCGTGATATTGATGTCTACATTCAAGTGTACGAATTGTCTCATCATTTACACATTCACATAGACATATGACACATATTTCTGAATTAACTTCAGCCTCTGCCTGTTCGCCTACTTCAGTGTCATCGTCCCCAAGATCAAGTAACGCTCTATAATCAGATAGTGGTTCCCGGAGATGACTACCAAAGTTTTGCATTGTGTCTATTAATTGATTCAGAGCAGTTGCAACATAAACCTCATCAATGAATAGAGCAGTATTTGGAAAAGGGAAGTTGTTATGGTGAGCCAAGTAATTATCAACCCTGTTTCTTGAATTGTGGGCTCGTGAACGATGGTGATTTGGACGAAACAGAGAAACATCATTTGTGACAAGGCCATCATCAATGTATTCACTTGTTTGCCAATAATCATAATAATACCCGATATTTCTTGTATATGTATGACCAACCCTAGGAGCAACAAAAGCATAATTGTGTGGAACAAAGTAGTCATTGCCCATGTTTCTTGGATTTGCCGGACATCGATAGTAATGAAGATGATTCTGCGTTACTTGCAAATTCGAACTCATGATGATAACACAAAACAGAGGAAGGAATAAGCTAAATTTTGGTTCTTTTCAGTAATACCCAAAGAAACAAGACGTCTTCCAACAAAGAAAACAGAGTAAACTGTGGAGTTACTAACTTATAATTTCTAAAGCAGCAAAGATGATACATATATATAGGGAGAGATAAATGCTTGAAGATTAAGAAACTCCTGTGGAAAACGGTTCCCCAAATTTTCCTAAATTTCCTCAAAATGGACTAATTTTTTTTTTCCTTTTCCCAAGTAGAACACAGGATATTTATCATACGGAATCACACACATATATAGGGAGAGATAAATGCTTGAAGATTAAGCAACTCCGGTAACGGTCACTAGTAGAACACGGTTCCCAAATTTTCCTAAATTTCCTCGAACTGGACTAATTGTTTTTTTTTTACTTTCCTAAGTAGAACACAGGATATTTACCAATCATAAGGAATCAAACTACTACGGACAATTGAGGGATAATTTTTTTTTTTCTTACTCCCTTTATCCGTTTTTACTTTTTCAGTATAGTAGTAAAAATATTTATTCAATTTTAGTTGATCTATTATTAAATACGAGGTTTTATTTATTTTCTAACATTTAGATTATTTATACAAATTAATAAGAATGATAATAAAATAATTTATTTATTTATTATTTTTTAAAAGGTGTGTCAAGTCAAACATGAACTAAAGATGAACTGAGTAAGTATTAATTTTTTAATATTATTTTAAATTATTTTACCATAAAAAACTTATAGTTTTATAGTACTGTAACTTTGTCGGTGTTTGATCATAATTTTTCAAATATTTTTAGCAATTTAGGTTTGGGTAATGTTCAGGATAAAGTTTCACTATATGTCTGATCATAATCTTTAAGAAATATATTTCACTATTTAAGAAAAACATAAAATATAATTTATACCCATAAGTTCTAAACACTATTAAAACTATTCATAAGTTTGTAGTATCATTTCATAGTGAACATATACCTTGGCAACTATGTTTCGCAATGAAAAAAAAATAATTCATGGATTATAAGCTCAAGCATCCGACTTAGAGCTGTCAATACGGGTTGGCCCAGCCCATCTGGGCTAGTCCATATAGACTTTGAGTTTGACGGGTCAGGTTGGGCTGACCCATTTAAATGATGGACTAAAAAACACCAAATCCACGCTATTACCCTTTGGGCTGCGGGCCTCACGGGCCAGCCCACATTTTAAAAAATAATATTTTTATAATTTAATTTTACACTGTTAATAAACATAAATATTTATCACACAATAACACATAGTATTAATGTTTGTTAATCAAAAGGGAGCGAGAGCTCGAATCACCCAAAATAGGAAGAAAACGAAGAGGTGACACTACTCAATCGGAAACATTACGGTTGAAAGCCGATGATGCGTTGAGGGGGATATAGTGAAGAGGAGGCGACTAGCTGAACTAAGGAAATTAGGAAAGTGAAGAGTACAATGTTCTCTTTATGTTTTAGTGGTAGATATTTAATTATTTTATTATTTATTAGATAGGAAAGTAGGAAACTTTCCGGTTTCCATTTTCTTTGTTAATGGAACCGGTCAATGGTCATCATTGGACTTGATTATTTTTTAACTCTTTTATTATTTTTCAGTATTTTATTTTATTTTTCAATTATTTATTATTTAACTGATGGATTGATCCACAGGGTAGTCCAACCCACATTCCTCAAGCCCTACGGGCGATGAGCTTATTAGGGCCGGGCTAAAAAGCCCTATTCTTAAATGGGCTGCAAAAATTGAAGCCCACCCCATCAAATTACAGGCTGGACCAGGCTGGCTCACCGGGCTTTGACCCATATTGATGGCTCTAATCCGAATTGAAAAGAATAAAAAACAATTGGAACAATTAGTGTTTTTTTTTTTTTTTTTAAAATAAAGTATAAAAGTTGGCGGTGAAATCTCAATTTTAAAGTACCCAAAAATTATAAGTTGGCCCCAAAACTTCTTTTTTCTAGTTTTTGGAAGACTTGGATTTTTTGCCAAAAATAGTAACAAAAAAACAATAAATTATATAACGAAATAATTTTTATCAAGATTTTTTTAAGAATTATGTACACTTTTTTTGGCCAAACGGTCCTTTATTTCAAATTAATTAAAGAACCAAACTCCAAATTGTATGCAAATATAGAGAAGGCAACAGGTTAGTCTTTACCTTTGGCTTTTCCTTGATAAAACCACAAATGAAGTAGCCAGTCGGCGCTTCGCACAGTTTAATTTACAACCGTGACATTTTTTATTAGCATATTTAATGGAAAACAAGGATTAAAAAAGTATGTGTGAGAGCTAATTTTAATACATGAATCTCTTCTCTACTTTTTATTAAATACATGTGTTATTGTACTATTTTGATATATTTATTTAATGAGGTAATGTAGAACTTTGTTTTTTTTTAAAATGATTTTCTTCAATTCAACTAACATGAAGATGAAACGTAAAGTAAAAAAATTTAAATTTGACTTGGTACAAATCTCTCACATAAAAATAGTAGTTCAATTAAGAACATTTATAATACCAGTAATTAGCTTTTGCTGTTTATGAGGTACATATGATTTTGATGATTGACAAAATTTATGAGAGAACCTGGTTTTCATTAGATATGGTGCCTCTATAATTTGTTCCATTTTTCAAAGTCAACTTTGTGAGAACCTTGTCTTAGAGGGATCCTGTTTGTACGGACTCGGTTCTTATTATAAATGTACTCATAACCTTGTTAACTGATAACTTTTAAAAGGAATTTCTCCTGGTCCAACATATGTATTTTAGGTGGTATTGAAACATAGAAGTACCGATCTGATATATAAACTTGTCCTTTTAATGATTGACAAATTGCATGTAGGGACCTAGTCCCCAAAGGGCGTAAATATGTGGTCAATTGTACAACTGAAAAGTCTCATCCTAAAGCTGTTTTGGCAGCATTTGCAAGTGGTTGGTTGCACAATAAAAACTTTCTAATCTCGACCAATGAGAACTTTCTAATTTCAACCAATGAGAAATATTTTTGGTTTTTCCTCCCATTTGCTCTCTCTATAGATTATTATGTGAGAGAAAAATCTAGCTTTTTGCACAATCAAAATTTTTCATCTTCTTGCAAAGCCATCACAATGTTCCATCAAGACAAAGCTCCAACAATCATGGGATCAGTTTGCTACAAAGGAATATGTCTTTATCTCTAGGTTATTGAGTCTTTGTATTTTGCTCTAACATTGTAAACCTACTCTTTTTTTGAGAAGCTTATTTAGGTATTTTATACCCTCCTTATCTTGTAGATTTGAGTTGTGGGCTAGAGTTAACCATTGTAGTGTTGTGGGCTAGAGTTAACCGTGGTAGTATCTTTGTGGGATAGAGTTAGCCTTGGTTGTCTATACAATAGAGTTGCTGTAGAGAGTGCTTACAATAGAGTTATTGTAAGGGTGAGGGATTAAGAGTTTAATTTCTAGGTTGCAATCTAAAAGTTGCTTTTGTTTTAGTGAAGTTGCTGAGAAATTTTACTAGGTCAGATCGTGATTTTACTCCCTTGAGTAAGGATGTCATGTAAAACATATTGTGTTCTTTACTTTTATTCCTTACTTTTGTTCTTCAATTTTTGTTCTTAGTCGTAAAACCTGGTGGGGGACCAGGTTCTCATTACTGTAGTGAACTCGTATAGAACTTTTTCTATTATTACCTAAAGAAACTAGTAAGGAACCTGGTCCCCAACATCGTGATGGACGCACACAAGCACACAATTGGTATCAGAGGGAATTTCACCTAAAATTTTAAGACCTAAGGGAGATTTTGCTAAAATGACTGCTCTGCTAAATCTCAAAGAAAGTAACTACTAGAAAATTTCGAAAGCCATTTAGAAGAAATAGTGATTTTCCTAGAAAAGGAAACATGAACAAGGGTCCAAATGAAAATAACTGCTGCTATAAATTAGGTATTATTTCATTAAAGATTACCCAGTCCATAAGCTTGAATACAAGGATATCCACAAAAAGCAAGGAAGAAGGACCTGATCCCTGACTAATTCAAAAGAAGTAAAAAAGAAGTAGCAGAGACTTCCATGATAGTGATAAAAGATAAATCCTTAGGATTTGACTATTTATTTTCTCTCATGACAAGTCAAATGACGAAGACGATGATGATAAAGAGGAAAATTTTTTGAATATTAAAACAAATCTTTAAATTTATTCTTTGAAGGAGCTAAGGTCCCTCGCCAGTGTGTTGATTGATATATTTTGGTAATCTTATTAAAGGAAAAGAGTCTCTGAATAACGATCTTGTTGAATTTGAAGATAAAAAATCTATGTTGTTTGTCCAAGTCGCCGAATTACAAGAAAACGTTAGTCACTTATCCTCTGAGAATGACACCTTGAATGAGAAATTGAAGGTTGTATCTTAAAATGACCATGAATAAAAGGGACAGGGTAGTGACCTTCAGTTTGAACTTGAAGCCAAGTTAAACGAGTCCAAACTAGATATCACAACCTTCCTAGAGGGGAATACAGAACTATAGAGGCACCTGCTTCGAATCAAAACTGATATTGAAAAATCACTTTGCTGGATAGCTTCATCAGAACCCGCTGCTCCTCTTGCTAAATTAAGGCCAAATACTTAAATCTCAGCTACGGAGAGGTATCAAAAATAAGTTAAGACACAAGGAAACTAAAGGGGACCTGTTTCCTCATCCATAAGAAAAAATCTATGTCTTGTTAGAGTATTTGTTGTTGGGAAGTATAGAAAGCATGCTGAAATAGAAGAGAACTTAAGAGAACCTGATCCCTAGTCTAAAAAGATCAAGTTTCCAGCTTAGACAAAGAAAAGTTTTTTCTTCTATCCCCTCTTTAGGAACCCAAGTTAAAATATGTTCTCAAATCCAACACATAAACTATCAAAGAAGGAGGAGTAAGAGAAGGCAGCCAAAGCATGTTCATAGATACTTCTCAAGATATATGAATAAAAGAACAAAATATTTTCTCTTACTCAGGCATTTTAAGGGAGCAATGTCTCATTTAAAAATACAAGAAAATGACATAGTCTTGACATTCAAAGTATTGGCAACATATTTTGTCATGAAATTGAAAAATGTGTACTATGTAAATGGGTTAAAGTACAATTTCTCAAATGAGTACCAGATATGTGCCAAAGTAAATGAAGTGGTTCAGATGATGATTCTATTTGAGGCTCAGGAATGCAAGACATGCTAAATCATCTCTCCTACAGAATTTGATCTTAAAGGACCTGTTCCTTAAAGTTACCTAAGCTTAAGTTTGCAAACAAAATGACTTATGTATATTGTGAGAAGTGAAAGAAAAATAGGTCTTATATTATCAAGACCCAAACCAGATCCTGACCGTGATGGATATCTCCAATCCACCATGGATCGGAGACCACCCCTGAACCTAACCAAATACCATACACCACCCAATAATTGCTAATTTTCGAACATATAATAAGATAGTACAAGATGAGTTCAAAGAATAAAAGATATGTCTATAACTAATAACCAACAACTGACCAAACACATCTAACCAATATCACCTAAGTCCACAGTAATCTAACAAAGTCTCTAAGCAAAAAATACCAAAACCAGTCTTGATCGGAACATGTCCTCAACTCTAATAATGACAATGATAATAAAAACTCTCAAATCTAATCTATGGTAAGAACTGATGAAATGTCTAAGTCTTTCGGAGAATGGAAGCTCATCACTTTATGACAACGAACTGACGAACTGAGCCAACCCATCTAACTTTGTGCAAAAAAAGTAGAGTTATCTCCGGTGCCTACATAGAGTGGGGATACAACGTTTGAAAACGGTTAGTGGGGTGAACAAAAATATGTAACTCAGGAATAGGGGATAAAATGATGTCAAGTCCAGTTATTTCAATACCATATGAATCACATCAAAATATATATATAGGTAATATGCCGGGATGGGGAACAAGGCTTAGCATTACTTTAGAACTTAGCCTGGATTGTGTAGCTCAACTATCATAACATAAGAAGGCACCCATGAGCTATATGGTCCCAGCTCTTCCCTAGCGGGTAGGGCCCCAGTGTGTGTGGCCGTACAAACCAGAGGGTATATATATGCACTATAGGGGACCCGAATCTCCCGATATATCAAGGTGAGAAGCACCCAATCATGTATTATAATATGGGGGACTCAAACCTCCCAATCATAAGATAATAATAAGGGGGACTCGAATCACCCAGTTCTTTAGACCCCTGTGTCGGCAATCACTTTCACGACTCAGCTACACAACCTTCTTTTAACACCTATTAAAATATTTATCACACATTCCTATTCATTAAACCATAATACATATTTAGGCATACATTATTGGTATCGTTATGCCAACTACACTTGCAAGGTAACATTAACATGACAAACCAATTATCATCACCTGGGGGAATTCACAACCCGCTTGGTTCAATTTAAATCCATTATGCTTCATTAACTTTTCACATTATGCAATAGTTTAAGAGTAATTCATTATGCATACTTTTCATATTCAAAACCAATTTTATAATATAGGGTTGGGATCGTTACCACTTCAAAAGTCACAAGTTAGAGGAAATCATAATCCCCTCATTTATTCACCATACCGATGCACCCTACAAGATTAAAATCATAACTAAAGCATGAATAATCATAGGTAAACCATGGAAATCATTGTTCACCAACAAATATTCACAAACCCTCAAACCATGTTTCAAAACCATCATCAATACCATATAAAAAATGCTTTAAAACATATGCTTTTAACAAATTAGCAATTAGGGAAGAGTAACATGCCTGAAATACCCAAGATTATTGATACAATCCAAATGTCCACTGAATTACTAGAGAGGATGCTTACGGGACAAGAGACACTTGATGACTTATTGATGGATATCAAAAGTCATCCAATGGATGATTATGATGATCAAGAAGGCTCAAGGGACGTTAGAGAGTCCAAGGGAAGGCCAAACGGGGATAGAAAGCCCCCAGAAGATGAAATGCACCCCATTCGCTTTGGAGGTGAACTCAACCCACTCTCAATCTGGTAGAGCAGGTAAAAACAGTCTACTACACCCTTGGGATGCACCCCACGTGTGCCCCATATGCTCAGGCAAGTGCCTAATGGGCTTCTATGTGTTTGTCTTTTCTAAATGGGTCACTTTTGAGCCCATATGATGTAATAACTTAGCCTAAACTATAAATAGGACTTATTTTCATTTTAGTAGATAGATTTGGATGACTAATGAATGTAAAATCATTTGAAATTGTGAGACAAACTTGGATTAGCTTGTGGCAAGCTTGGATTAGCTTTTGTTGATACCTTGTTTAGAAACGTGGGTTACTCGGGAACCCAATTCCCTTGAGGTATACGTAAGCGTTAGGTGCTCGTGATAATATTAAGGAAGGTAATTAGATTTGATGCATCTTTTGGTTGTCCTTTTTCTTATTATTTGTGTTTATCTATCTATCTTTCTATCCCTTTTATCTTTTACATGTTTATCTTATTTTTCTATTTTCCCCTCATTTTTGTGTGTTTTCCGTTTTTATATTTTTGTTTGTATTATTTGGTATTAGATCTGAGCTTGATTTTTTTCCTACGAAGTCAATCTTGGATTTTTTATATTGAAAATCCATAAATAAGAAGTGTCAAAATTGAAAATCCCTCAAAAGTACTTTTAATGTTTTATAACTAGGTCAAAATTTGAGTTTTTTTTGTGTTTCTAGTGTTATATTTGTGTTCTCTAACACTATAGGAGTCTAGGATTCAAATTTGAGCGTAATCGGAGTCCATTTGAGTGAGATACCATTGTTGAGAGCTTGAACTTGAAGAAGTGAAGGAGAAATGAAAATCTGAAAAATTGATTGTGAATTTGGATAAAATGATGTGTGGAATATGTTTATAAGGTTGAAAAGAGCCTCGGGTCAAAATTTCATCACATTCTGATCATTGGTTCAAGAGTCAGAGGGTTTTGAAGTCTTGGTGTTTTTGAGTGTTCTTGAGGAAGATTCAAATCTTCATCTTGAATTCTTATCAAAAGGTGGTGTTTGATTTAAAAAGAGGTAAGAAACGTGGTTAAAAGGTGTTTTTACAAAGGCATCTAAGAAGATCCTAAGGATATTCCACAAGAAAATACAAAGAGGGGGACAAGGGCAATTTTGGCCAAACACAAAGGGAAGGGCGGGCCACTTTCTCCCCATCTGCGCACAACCTATGGCCACACCCCAAATACACCTCAAGGTAGTAAGGAAGGGCCAATATGCATCTAAGGTGCCTTGCACGTATATACCAACTACTGGGTCAAGCTGTCCTAACATAGACCACCAAAACCCATCACAAATCACCTTCTTTTGACGTGAATCAACTCCAAAACCTCCAATCCAATTCAGCTTCTTAAAAACATCTCAACACTCTAAAATCTCTATTGCTCAAGGTTTGACTCTTAGTTTCAATTTCTTTATTCTTAAATCTCTTCTTTGATTCTTAACCTACTTATCAACTAGTAACTCATCCACTAAGTTGGTTGATTAGTTCTTTAGTCCTTTCTTTCTTTGTCCTACTTTTCTTTCAAACTTTTCTTTTTTGAATTCATTGTTATTTCTTGACTCAAGTCCGTAAATATATTTTTCTTTGATTTGTTACAAACAAAAATCTATTTTGACCTCAAGTCATAATTGGTACCAATCAATCTCATTGAAGTACAAATGAGCTATTAACGCTTGCGACGCTAATTGAGTGATAAACAAAGGTGTGAACCTTGAGAGCTTGTGAGTTTGATTTCTTAACCTTAACTTGATTGTTATTTTTGTTTTTGTTTTAGAATTTCTTTTACTAGGTACTATGGCATTGGGAAAGATATCCATGACAGATTTAATGGTGGCTGTTTGGAGTGTGAAACAAGATGTTAATGCTATGAATAGATGAATAGGATATCTCTCAAGAAGGATGGATAACATGATTAAAACTCCCATAACTCCACCCTTCACAATCCACCAAACTTTCAATATTCCTTGAGTGGACATGCTCAAAATACCTTTCCTAAACTACCCCAAACTCTACTAAACCAAGGTGAACCTAATAAAGTTGAGGATGAAGGGGAAGAGGAAGCTAAGAATAGAGAGAATAACTTAGCTCAATAAGGAGAGTTGTGTGAGCCAATGGTTGAATTGAATGAGGGAGACATGAAACACTTAGTTGTGGAACTTGTCAAGCCTAAGCCTTTATTACATGCTAACCAAGGAACTAGCATTTTACCTAGTACCAATACTTCTCTCATGCAGGTTCATGAGTTAATTCTTCTAAAGGAGGACTCAAATAAGACCTCTCAAGAGCATAAGTTTGAAGGCCTATATGAGTTTTTATTCAAGGACTCCATGGTTGATGAAGACTTGACTCAAAGGAGGAACCTAATCAAACTCCTATGGTTTGATGGGTACTTTATGAAAATGAGTGAAGCATCTAACCCATGGATTAAAGAAAGGAGTTACCTACCAAAGGAATTCCTACAAAGAGGCTAAAGGATCAAGCCTATTGGTACAAGTTAATGCATGGAAGGAAAGGTCCTTGTAAATCACCTATGGAGGATAAGAGAACAAACTCAAGGAGTTGCTTCCAAGGTATGTACCTACCCCCTCCTATTGCTAGTGATCCTTAGAGACATGATGATATTTTACTTATATTGAATAGACCCTTGAAATTAATTAAAATCATGTCACACCATGAGAGTATTAGTTTCTTCATGATTCTCTTGTGGTGTTTTCCTTTGGTGCTTAAATTGGGTAGGCCTTACAATATTAATGCCCAATCTATTTATTGCCTTCAGAAGAGTCCTTGGCGTGTCCTTGATGTACAACTTTGGTTTCCTAATTCTTGTCACACTTATGTGGTTGGACAAGTTGAACTAATGGGAAGGAATCTTAGGAGCATGCTAAATTCCTTGAAAAGAAGTTACCCAACTTCTTGGGTATAACTTTTGGATTAGAGTGAATTGGTTTCTCTTGGATTCCATAATTCCTTTAATAACATAATTCTATTAGTGAATGCACTTCTTGAGGTGAGTTGCTTGAAGAGAAAACATGTAATATGCTTCAAATTCCTTGTATTATCTTATTATGAACTTATGTTTGAGGGTAATTTTGATGAAAATGGTTTCTTTAACTCTTTTCTATTCTTTCTTTTTGCTTATGATGATGACCATGTTCGTGTTGAAAATGTCTTTTGTGTGAACATGGGCTGTCTTGGAAGAAAGGGTAATGTTCATCCTAATGAATTGACTCATTCCTTGGTTATTCCAACTTCTAGTGACTTGGTTACTAGATTTCTTGAGTACCTTTCTACTCTTAAGTATGGAAACACCTTGGACGAGACTTGTCTTCTTCATACCTTTCTTTACTACCTCTTTGCATTTGATGACATCCATGTTGATGTTGGATTTATTTTAGATAGAGGTGGGAGTTCTTGGATATGGTCTTATGGTGAAATAATGAAATACTTGTGTCTTAGAACGTTGGTATTTTCCTTGTTTCATAAGTCTTATTATAGCTAATACCTTTGTGTAGTGCATGATAAATTCACTTTAACAATAACAAAGGATCGTGGGTTGTATGTCAAATGTGTACCTCCTTGGCATGGGTGTTTTAATTTTAATCCTTGTTCTAATCCTTTTTCCATGAGGAAATATTGGTTATGTTTTCTTATCTTGTGTTTAAAGGTTGTAGATTTGAGGATGAATCTTCTTCAAGATGGAGAGCATGATACAATCCAAATAGCCTCCGACTTACTAGAGAGGATTCTTACAGGACAAGATACACTTGATGACTTCTTAATGGATATAAAAATGAATCCATTGGATGATTGTGATGATCAATGAGGCTTAAGGGACATTAGAGAGTCCAAGGGAAGGACAAACGGGGCTAGAAAGCCCCCGTAAGAGGAAATGCACCCCATCCGCTTTGGAGATGCGCTCAACCCGCTCTCGATCCACTTGAGTGGGTCAAAACAGACCACTATACCCTTAGGACACACCCCACATGCACCCCATATGCTCAGGCAAGTGCCTAATGGGATTCTATGTGCTTGGCTTTCCTAAATGGGTCACTTTTGGGCCCATATGATGTAATAACTTAGCCTAGAATATAAATAGGACTTCGTTTCATTTTATTAGATAGATTTGGATGATTAATAAATCTGAACACTTTTGAAAGTATGAGACAAGATGGGATTAGCTTGCGGCAAGCTTGGATTAGCTTGTGTTGATACCTTGTTTAGAAATATGGGTTGCTTGGGAATCCAATTCCCTTGAGGTATACGTAAGAGTTAGGTGCTCATGGTAATATTAAGGAAGGTCATTGGACTTGATACATCTTTTGTCCTTTTTCTTATCACTTATGTCTATCTATCTATCTATTTATTTGTCTTTCTGTCTGTCTGTCTGTCCGTCTGTCCGTCCATCCGTCCATCCGTCCATCAGTCCATCCATCCATCCTTCCATCCGTCCATCCGTCCATTCATCCATCCATCCATCCATCCATCCATCCATCTATCTATCTATCTATCTATCTATCTATCTATATAAGATATGAAATGACTCTTAGGAGACACTGAATTACTGAACTACTCAAAGGTTGGCTTATCTGGAAATTGAAACTTCACCACTCGAGTCCGACAATCTATAGAAGCATAACAGGAATGGAGCCAATCCATACTAAGAATAAGGTCAAAATCAACCATATCTAACTCTATCAAGTCTGCTAACATGACTTTGTGAAGGACAATGATAGGATACTTTTTATAGATTTGCTTAGCAACAACTGACTCACCTACAAGGGTAGAAACCAAGAAAGGCTGAGGAATCTTTTTAGAATTTATCTTAAAATTCACAGCAACTAATGGGGTCACATAAGAAAAACTTGACCTAGGATTTAACAATACATAAAGATCAAAATGGAAGACACGAAGCAGACCAATAACAACATCTGGGGAATCTTTCTGCTCTTGGCGGGATGGTAAAGCATAAAACCTATTCTGGCATTGGCCGCCAACAGTATTGGATGATGTACCCTGAGGAGGGGCTGGGCAACCTAGAGGAGCTGCTGCACTATTATCCTAAGTTTGTGGACGATCATCTTTGTTTCCCTGCTTAGCATATGGACAGTATCTAATGTTGTGACCCAATTTACCATACCTAAAACAACCTTTCTGACCAACCAAACACTCACCAGGATGATTCTTACCATACTTAGCACACTGAGGATAATTGGGCCTACCACCCATACTACTTTGAGATCTGGACATAGAAGACTTACCCCACTGTTCTTTCCTGTTTCTGGGTGTAGGAGCACTGGCTGAAGAAGGTGCAGGCATAGATGAACCATTCTAAAACTACGAATGATTTCCTCCTCCAGACCTATTCTGACCATGATTAAACTGCCCTATTCTAGCCCTCTTATTTACTCTCTCTCTTTTCTTTATCTTTTCTACCTCAATTTGCTGAGCATGCATCATCAATCTAGAAAGATCTATGTCTATTGAGCATAGCAATCCTACACTCCTTAACCACTAACCCAGACACACCTGTCACAAACTTACTCATGCTTGACCTAGGGTCAGCCATCTGATTAGGGGCATACTTAGACAACTGGTAGAACTTGAGGCAATACTCCTTCACTGTCATAGAGCCCTACCTCAGGTTCATGAACTCTTATATCTTAGCTTCTTTCATCTTAAGTGGGAAGAACTTCTCTATGAATGTATTCTGAAATATCTGCCAAGTCATGGGAGCTATATTCTCCCCTCTTCTTTTCTTCCACATCACTACCCAATCATAAGCAATATTTTTCAGCCTATAGGATGCTAATTCTACCCTCTCCTCTTCAGAAAAATGCATAATTTGGGTGATCTTTATCACCTCATCAAGATATAGCTGTGGGTCCTCACCTGCTTTTGACCTAAAGAATTCTAGTGGGTTTATTCTCATAAAGTCTTAAATTCTGATTGCAGCTAAATCCCCATCCTGTTGAGGTGGGGATGCAGCCTGACAGTTACCCTGAATATTAGCTATCACAGCTTGGGCTAGAGCCTGAAAATCTACCCAAAAATCTGCATATGATACATTCTCATTCAAAGGATCTGCGAGCTGAGGTGGCTGGTTATCATTTTTATGAGCATTAGCTCTGCGAGGAGGCATATTCTATCATAAAAGAGCATGAGTTAATTGAAGATAAAGACAGCTGTAGTCATGATGGATTATGAAAGAAAAGAAAGGATTTTCCTAAAACCATCCATAGCCTCTCGCTCATGTATAGGGCCTACTTCACACCGATGATCAAGACTCTATTTAATGTGGCTTATCTGAATCCCTAGGACTCTCTAAACCTAGCTCTGATACCAAGTTTGTAACGCCTTGAAATCTAGTTCCTGGAATGTCACACGGTGCTTCGAACTACAAGTAGTCCTGAGCTAACCCTGGCTGCCTTTTTACACATTTGAATCTCATCATAGGGAAATATAAGTATAAAATCTTGATAAAATATAGAAAACTATCTGAATATATTTGAAAGTACTAATCTCATCAATCTGATTAAACAAATACTAAAAAAAAGTTTAAATAGGACAACTGAGATCTAAGACTGAATCTAGTAGTCCGATAAACCTCTACTATATGAATCTAGAGAGTCACTGGGATAGGCCCTAGCTGATTGAAACTATCTGAAATAAATAAAAGGACATCTACTAATAAACTGAAACATAAATATCTAGGGAAGTAGGATGTGCTAAACCCACACTCCTCGCTCGATGCTAAATACTACTCCCTTATTATCTATATGCTCACTTTGTGGGAAATTTATTTTTAAAAGCTAGCATATGGGTTTATCTAAAACCAATTATGCATCTGTTTGATATAAATTGTACTCAAATCTGAAATCTGTTTCTATAAACTGTAGTAAATTCTGAAAAAGTTGATTCCATAGCTAAACTGAGGATCCAAAGATCAAATACTATTTATATAACTGAAAATATGCCAATCTTAGGGTGCTTAAAAGCACAAGTTCTTGAAATATCAATACTCAAATATGCTTCTTGAGAATCATCAACAATGCCCAGATAGTAAAATCAAAATCTTAATATCACGAACAATTCAATTGAAAAGCTATAAACAATGTCGTAAATCATCTTCATGGTATTCAAAAATCATAGAAGAGCATTCTTTAACTCAAAACAAACATGAGATTTCATAATTCAATCATATCATACTTAAAATCACCAATAAGATACTTTGGGCATAAACCCTAATTTCAAATCATAAGAAATTTTCTTAAAAATATAATTTTGGGTACAAGGACGAAAGAATTATCCTTGTTCATAACCCTCATACCTTAGATGACGAACTAAATAAATAAGCTTGATTTTTGAGATGCTATTTGTGCTCTTGAATGAATATTATTGGAGCTCTTGGTCTAGGGATCTTAAATCTTGAAACATTTTGAAAAAAGGATAGTGAAATCTTGAGTTTATTGGAGATGAATATTGAAGCCCAGGGTTTTGGATGAGAGTAATTTTGATGAAACTTAGCATATAATGCTTCTAAAAAGCTTTAATAACAAGTTTGGATGGATTGGGGGTTGAGGAAAAGTCCAAAATACCCCCTTTAACTCCTGAACGAAACTGGAAAAATAAACTGGGCTCCCAATTTTTTTTGGTCTTGGCGCGACGCGCCACTATCGTGCCAAACCACTGGAAAATGCCAATTGGGAAAATGCATGGTGGTGCAACGCGGTGGTATTGCGTTGCCACCTTGGACGGGACTTGGACACTTGGCGCCCCTTCACTGGATTTGGACAATTTGGAATTTGGCTCTCTCTGCGATGTACCAATATTGTAGAGGGCCACTGGAAATTGACAATCATCATTTAAACCTTCTCCACGATGTGCTAAACACCGAAAGGATGGTTTTTTAAGACTGGAACTTAAAATAGCCATAACTTCTTATCCGGTTATCGGATTTAAGCGAATCTTATATCATTGGAAAGCTTATTCGATTTCTTATGCCATAGAAAGTTCGAATCTAAAGAATTCCACACAAAATAAACATCATTCATTCTAAGAGATAATATTTGACATTTTTTCGGGAATAGTTTAAGCTAGGAAAATCGTAGGGTATTACAATGCCCAACCCTCATGTCAGCAAACATGAGTTTCTAGTGTCTGTCCATTGAAGTTGCACCTTCACGGTTAGCTAATACACCCCACTATTATTACCCAATTAAAACCATTACCATCCAACAAAACTATTATTCCATTATTATTAACCAAAGCTATGAGTAGTGGTATCGTCATACCTTCTATAGCTTGCAAGGAATGTCCTTAGCCATCTATTTATGTAAAAGGAGTATCATGTACCCATAGATTACATTATCAAGTTAACTTGGCGGAATCTCGTGTACCCCACAAGTGTTTCATTATAAACTTTGCTTGGGGGAGTCCTATGTATCCCACAAGTTGTTCATTAACATATTTACTTAGGGCATTCCCTTATTCCCCACAAGGCTGTCCAATTAACCATAACCATGACCACCATACTTTATATTTAACCATTCCAAACCATTTATGCTATTTAGGGTTTCATTACCAGAACATACCATGCAATAGTTCCATTAAAAGTCCAATGATATAGTAAAAGCACTACCAAAAGCATTTTATCAAACATGTTGGGGGCATAGTGTTTCCAAAACCAATTCCAATTACCAATTTACTATTTCCATGCAGCCAATTGTCCAAATACATAATTAAAACATGGGAAAATCATAACCAAGCATTTAATACCAAAACCCCAACATATATTTGAAAACCCCAAAACCGTACAATAATCATGCCATGAAAACATTGTATAAAGCACGCTTTTAATTGGAACTAACAATGAAGGGAGAGTATATGCCTTAGATTATGAAGATGTTGGAGAGAAATCACTCGTACAAGCCCTAAATTGATCCTCTAGATGATACCCTAGCCCCCTTTTACCCAAGAGCCTTAGAGAGAATTAGAGAGAGTTTCTAAGTATTTAAGATTAGAATAATAGGGTAAATAATGTCCTAATAGTGATATAAGTCATGGGACCTTAATAGATTAAGTGGGGAAATGTCCAGATTACCCCCAACTTAAACAACTTAAAATTTTTGTCTGATGGTACGACTCCCCCATAGCAATCGTAACTTCCCATATGAGTGGTACCCACTACTTGTACTCTAGGCCTCCCCTTTGGATCCAACACTGTCCAATATACGACTTACCCAAGCCAAGTTGTACCTAACCATACGATTAGTACCACTAAACTGTATCCCTAGAAAAATAGAATTAAAGGAAGTTTGAACACTGCCTACCATATGAGTCAATGGTACGACTCGTACCCTAACTTACAGCTAATGGTGAGCCACTCGTACTCAGATCTAAGTTAAGTTACAAAGTCTCAGATTAAGTGAAGGACAAACCTAAAACTATATGACCTATCACCAACCATACTACCTATACCCACCAAGTCATATTCATTCCAGAAACCAATCCAACCCACCAACCAATACTGGTTAGCATACGACCAAAAGTATACCAACCGTACCTCATGATACGACTAGTACCCACAAGTCGTATCTAGAATCCTGAAATCCAAAAATCCAAGAAATTTTCTAAGGGTCCAAACCCAGGGTGTTTCATAATATGACCCGTTAAGATACCCTACGATTTGTAGGGTGAGTCATAGTTAGGATAGTGAGGATAAGATTTTAGAAATTTTGCAAGGACCAACACCTGGGATGTTTCAATCTTCCTCCTTTAGGATCATTTGTCCTCAAATAATGGGTTAAGGCATTTATTATCATAATTTGACGCAAAAATGCATCTATACTTACCTTTAACAAATATAGAAAACAAAGATGTTCAGATCACTCATACCTTAGGCACGTTTTTTTGAAATAGGGAATAGGAATGAATACTTGAACTTTATGTCCTCATAGGCTTCTCAAGTGGCTTTCTCAAACTTTTGGTTCCTTCAAAGAATCTTTACCGAAGCCATATCTTTTATCTGCAACCGATGGATTTGTTAATCCAAGATCTCCACTAGAACTTCCTCATAAAATAAGGAATTTGAAATGCCCATACCTATCAATGGAACAACCCGCGAAGGATCACCCATATACTTCCTCAACATTGAGACACGAAAGACAGGATGAATGAAGCTTAAATTAGAAGGCAATTCCAATACGTATGCAATATTGCCAACCCTCTTCAAAACCAACTATCGACCAACATAACGGGGACTGAGTTCCCCCTTCTTTCCAAACTGCATCATTTCCTTCATAGGAGACACCTTTAAGAACACCCAGTTGCCAATGTTAAACTCTAACTCTCTTTGCCTCATATTCGCATAGGACTTTTAGGGACTTTTGGCATTCTTAATTCTTTCCCTAATCACCGTCATTTTCTTCATATCTTGGTGAACCAAATGAGGGCCAAATAATTCAGCCTTACCAACTTTATACCACCCAATAGGAGAACGACACCTTCTACCATGCAAAGCCTCAAACGGGGCCATACCAATGCTAGAGTGATAGCTATTGTTGTAGGAAAACTCTATGAGAGACAACTGGTTAAACCAATTACCACCAAAATCAATCATACAAGATCTGATCATATCTTTCAATGTCTGAATGGTTCTCTCAGCTTGTCTATCCACCTGCGGGTGGAATTCGATGCTAAGGCCCACCTTAGTCCCTAAACCTCTCTGAAAGGAATGCCAACAGTAAGAAGAGAACTGAGTACCTCGATTAGATTTGATGAAAAATGGATCACCATGCAACTTCATAATCTCCTCAATGAATAACTTGGCATAATCCTCAGAAGTGAAATTAGTCCTTACTGGCAAGAAGTCAGAAGACTTAGTCATCCTATACACGATGATCCAAATCGAATCAAATTGCTAGAGAGACCGCATAAGACCAGAAACAAAATCCATATTAATTACTTTCCATTTCCACACAGACAACTTAATTTCTTAATACAATCCACCAGGCCTCAAGTGCTCCACCTTCACTTGCTGACACACCATGCACTTAGCCACAAAATTAGCCATATCTCGCTTTATTTTATTTCACTAATAAATCTCTTTAAGATCATGATACATTTTTGTCGAACCAGGATAAACCGTATAACGTGACTCATGATCTTTGGCCAAAATTCTCTCTCAAAACCCATTAACGTCGGGATCACATAATCTACTTTGATACCATACCACCAATTCAAAAGCCTTTATTTTTTGCCTACTTGCATCCTCTTTGATTTGCATCAAGATAGGGTCTAACACTTGCTTCTTCTTTACTTTATCACCAAGAAATGACTTTGCCACCTCTTGCATAATCACACCACCATCCTCAAAATCCAAGAGACAAATTCCATGATTAGCCAAACGCTGAATATCTTTCACCAAATCCCACTTCTCTTTATCCATTTGAGATATGCTCCCCATGGATAACCTGCTAAGAGTATCAACAGCCACGTTAGTTTTTCATGGGTGATAGTGGAGACTCATGTCATAGTCCTTTGGCAACTCAAGCCATCCTTTGCCTGAGATTTAGCTCCTTCTGAGTGAACATGTATTGTAGGCTTCTAGATCAAAATAAATATCAATATAGACCCCATACAAATAATGTCACTAGATCTTCAATGCAAACACCACAGCTAATAATTCTAAATAATGAGTCAGATAATTCTTCTCATGAACTTTCAGCTGTCTAGAAGCATACACAACCATCTTGCCATGCTGCATCAAGACACAACCTAGTCCCATCCGAGACGCATCATAATAGACCATAAAACTATCAGTACCCTTCGGTAGTATTAAGATCTGTGCCAAAGTTAACTTATCCTTCAACTTCTCAAAATTACCCTCACAAGCATCAGACCACAAGAACTTTACCTTCTTCTGAATCAACTTTCCACAAAAATTCTATAATAATCGGCTAAACCTAAGAAGCTTTGAATATCGATTGGAGTCGTGGGTTTAGGCCACTTCTTAACCACTATAACTTTCTGTGGATCCACCATGATCCCTTCACTAGAAATAACATGGCCCCTAGATAAGTCATAATATTTAACCAAAACTCACACTTAGAGAATTTAGCATACAACTACAACTCTTTAAGGGTTTGTAACACTAAACGGAGGTGATCGGTATAATCTGCCTCTCTCTTTCAGTATACCAAAATATTATTAATGAACATAATGACAATCAAGTCCATTAACTAATGGAAACCCAGTTTATAAGATCTATGAATGCTGTCGGGGCATTAGTCAAACCAAAGGACATCACCAAAAACTCAAAATGACTATACCGGGTTCGGAAAGCAGTCTTAGAGATTTTTGCCTCCCTAATCTTTAACTGATGGTAACCTGTTTGAAGGTCAATCCTAGAAAATAACTTAATACCCTGAAGCTGATCGTATAGATCATCAATCCTTGGAAGGGGATGCTTATTCTTCATAGTCACCTCATTCAATTGGCGGTAATCAATACACATCCAAAGGGAACTAACCATTTAATGCACAAATAAAACTGGATTAACCCATAAAGACACACTAGGATGGATAAAACCCTTATATAGAAGATATTTTAATTGCTCTTTAAGTTCTTTCAACTCAGCCAGAGTCATCCTATAAGGAAGGATAGAAATAGAATGAGTTTCCAGAAGAATATTAATCTCAAAATTGATTTCCCTATCGGGAGAAACACCAGAAAGATCATCGAGGAACACCTTGGAAAATTTATAGAGCACAAGGACAGTCTGCAAAGAAGGACCTTCAGATATAGAATTCTTAACATAAACTAAGTGATAAAGACACCCCTTAGAGACCAATTTCTGGGCTCTAAGATATGAAATAAACCTTCCCTTAGGCACTAGGGAACTACCTTCTCATTTGATCACCAACTTATTAGGGAATTGGAAATTGGCCCTTCAGATCCGATAATCAAGAGACACATAACACAAATACAACCAATCCATCCCCAAAATCACATCAATGTCTAATATGTCCAACTCTATTAGATCCACCAAGGTCTCCACACCATAAATTGACATCTCATAACCCCAATAGACCCTTCTATCCATAATAGAGTCACCCATTAGGGTGGTGATAGAGAAGGGATCTAAAATACACTTAGGGTCAAAAGCTAAATGGATAGCCATATCAGGGTTCACATAAGAGAAGGTAGAACTGGGATCAATCATATAATATATGTCATGAGAGAAAGGTTTAAGTGTACCATTGACAACATCGGAGGACACCTCAGAATTGTGGCGAGTGAAAAGAGTGTACAACCGGTTTTGTCCAATGCCAGAGCCAGAAGCAGAAGTAGTAACTTTTGGTGCAGGAGCCAATAAAGTACCAATAGGAATCTTATTTGATCCAAAAGCAACCTTAGAAGGATAATATCTATGCATTTGATAGATTTGACCACATTTGAAGCACTTTTTCCTCTCCTCTCCACAAACACCATGATGTACCTGATCGTAACATCTAAAAGGAGGATATGATGGAGCTAACTAAGCCCCACTAGCCTAAGGTTGGGCACCCTGTACCCTCATACAATATTATTTTTAAAATAATAGTCACCCAATGGCTTCAGATAAGGAGTACTAGCCATCGAGTAGGAACCAAAATTTCCCTACTTCTTCTTAGACCATTTCCTATCGTCTCTACCATTCTGCTGCTGACCTACACCCTGATTAGTGTACTAAAAATTCTTGCTCTTACTTTTACTCATCTCTGCTTGCTTCTTCTTTTTCTCTTCCACTTGTTGTATATACACCACAAGTCTAGAGATGTCCATGTCTTTGTTCAATAAGGCATTCTTACTCTCTATGATAAATTTATAAGACAACCTAGAAGAAAACTTTCTTATTCTAGCCCTCATGCTAGACACTAATTTTTAAGCATATCGCGACACTTGGTGAAAATTCAAGGCATAGTCCTTTACTGTCATCTTTCCTTGATTCAAGTCCATGAATTCCTCAGCCTTTGCCTCTCTCAACTCCTGAGGAATGAAACAATCAAGAAAAATACTAGATAAGTCATCCCACAAAGCAAACTCAGCATTATCACCCCTAGATTGGTGCGATTCCTCATACCACTGATATGCTACATCCTTCAACCGGTAAGCTACGAACTCTATACCCTCCATATCAGTAGTATGCATCACTTTAATTTTTTTCCATCTTATTAATGACATTTTGAGGATCTTCCTTATATTTAGAACCTGTGAAAGATGGAGGACCCAACTTCATAAATTGGCCAACTCTAGTGACCTCAGAGAATAGAGCGACTGAAGCAACATAATCATTCTAATAGGCTACCAATTGGGTAAGCAAATGCATGAAATGATGAAGCTCAACATTAGACATATCAGCTTGAGGTATCAGAGGAGGGATAGGGAGAACTAGTGGAACTTCACTAGGACAATGAAAAAAACAACCCTAGACTGATTCTAAACTTTTTGAGCTAGACGAGCTCCATCCATATTATGCTTAGATAGGATAGAAGAGTTTCCATAAGTATCACATCTTCTGGGAGATATAATCTGAAAAGAGAGTATTTAGGGGTTAGAGTAAATCTTAAGATCTTAGACTCTATAGCTCAAAATATAACAAAAACAAAGGAAAACATTTCTAAATTCCTCATTTCCTTTCCATTATAAGTATGGAGCATTACACACACATAAAATAGACTTTACTTGACACGACTTTATGGATACCAAATGACATCAAACCTGGTCTATGATACCAAATTTTTCACCACCAAACCAAGTCCTAGACGTGACGAGTATCTCCAATCCGCCGTGGATTGAAGACTACCCCCCAAACCTAACCAAATTCTATACACTTATAAATAATGTTTAAATTCCAAAAATATATTAAAATAGCACAAGATAAGTTCAAAGAATAAAAGATATGTCTATAAGAAATAATCGACAACTGACCAAACACATCCAACCAACATCAACTAAGTCCACAATAATCCAAAAAAGCCTCTATGCAAAAAGAATAAAAACAGTCTTGGTTGAGATACGTCTGCGACTCTGGCAATGACAATGATAATGAAAACACTCAATTCTAATATATGGTAAGAACTAATAAAATGTTTAAGTCTTCCAGAGAATGAAAGCTCACCACTTTACCACAATGAACTGAGCTAACCCACCTAGCTCTACGCAGAAAAGTAGAGGGATCTTTGGTGCCTGCATCGCATAGGGATACTATATTCGGAGATAGTTAGTGGGGTGAACACTAGCATGTAACTTTGGGATAGAGGATAAAATACTGTCAAGTCCAGTCATTTTAATACTATAAGAATTATATCAAAATACATATATAGGTAATATGTCGGGATGGGAGATAAGGCTTATCATGCACTTTAAAACTTACTAGTGTAACACCCTCAAAATTTTAGGTATTTTATTTTTGGACTTCTCATACTTGGATATCAATTTTTGGCTCAAATTATATTTGGGGATGTTAAAAGGGTAACCAAAAGAGTTTCAAAATATTTAGACGGAGTTCAAGGCAGTTTTGGGTCACAGATGCAATAAGCTTCTATGATAGCCCCGTGTATTAGAGGCTAGTCTCCACAATATCCTCTATGTCATGGAGACTGGGTGTTTGCGATAGGGCCCGTGGAACGGAGGATAGCCTTTGTAACGAGGTCTGTGCTATGAACCTATGCAAATTTTAGCTGTTTTATGCTATTTTAATTAGGAAGAAGAGTAATGAGGTCCTTTCACTTATAGACGACCTTTAAACATTAAATAAGCATATTCCCATCAACTTTCATGACATAACTTCAATTATTTCACTATCAAACTCTAAACCCCAAGAAAGCATAAGGGTTTTAATTTACGTTCATTATTCAGGTTCCAAATTCTCAATTGCTCACAAATATTTGCGTGACTAAGGAATGTACCAATTTACCGATACTTATACTTTTCTTAATGACATAAATTGATTATAAATACATGTTTTTCATGTGGGTTTTGTATAGTTGAGTAATTTTGACATGATTGGTCATTAAATTAATATTTCCATGGTTTATTATGCAATATTCATATTTTATAATTTATTTTGAACATTGTGGGATTCATGAGAATGATGAATAAATTTAGCAGTCATATTTAAACCCCAATTTGATGATTTCCATGATTTATGGTTTGAAAACAATGTGCCCTCAACCTGTTTGTGAAATTGTCAATGAATATAATTTTGTCACATAGTTTGGCTTGTCCACTTGAACTAATGCATTGGGATAAAAGGTTAATATACCATAGTTTTATCTTATTGAACTTGAGGTATGTGGATACCCCATGTGAAAGTCAATTGATTTAATGGGTTAGAGTCCCAAATGGATAAGAGTTGCTATGGCATAATAATAAACTTACATGTCATGTTGGTATGATGATTCCAATGGGATGCCTTAATGTATAATTGGTTTAATTAAGAGGAATGTTCATTAAATGCTTTAATTTATCTTAGAAAAGGGTTGTGTAGCTAACCATAGAAGGTGGAGGTCCTAGGAGGGCCAATTCTGGAAACTACGATAGTCGGTGCGTGGGTTAATATGGCTTGAGAGTTTGAGTCCCCTTGCTAAGAATAGCTGGTTTGAGTCCACCCCATTATTATTATCATGTGATTGGGAGGTTCAAACCCCCAAATTACATTACATGATTAGGTACTTAAGTCACCATAGTATATATTGGGAGGTTTAAGTCCCCCATGCATATATATATGATGTTTCTCCGTGCATATATATATGATCTTTCTCCAGTTTGTGCAACTACATGCACTGGGACTGACTAGGGGATGAGATCTGGGGCCCATATAGCCCTTGGGTACTATTGTTTGATGGTTAAGCTACATAGTCCAGGTTAATATTTTTAAACATCCATGGTAATCCTTGTTTCCTACCCCAGTATGTGATAATATATGTATTTGTATTTGATGATGTGCATGAGTTTTGAATGGTTTTGAACTATTATGCATATCATTATTTGTTCCCTTCCCTAAGTTACATGATAGCGCTCCAACTGCTAGCTGTCTTCTGATGCTGTATCCCCATGTAATGCAAAAATTGGCTATTCTTCTACTCCTCTTGCATAGTGATTAGGGGTTTGTATTTGGTTCATGAGTTGACTTAAAGTGGTGAGCTTCTATCCTCCAAAAGACATCATTTCATATTTGGTTTCTTATGTCACAAACTTTATTTCACATTTGTTTTGGCTATAGTTGGGGACATGTTCCAATAATTTATTAGTACTTGATTTTATTAGAGGCTTTATGGATACTGTGGACTTGGGTATGGTGGATGGTTTTTAGATATTGATCCAATATAGATTCTTCTTGGATTTCTTATTATATTTTATCTTTTATTTATATTCCTCCACTGCTAGGTGATTTTGGTTTTATTGAAATAGGTTTAGGGGGCGATCTATGGTCCTTGATGGACTTAGGATATCCGTCATGGCCAGGACCTGGTTTGGGTCATGACAAAGTATGTATTAAAGCCTAGGTTTTGGTGTCTAGTGTGTCCACAAAGCCATGTCAATTAGAGTTTCTTTTAGGGGTGTGTAGCGTGCCATAATTATAGAGATGATAAGGCATTTGGGAATGTTTCCCTTTTCTTGTTATCTTATTTTCAGGCAATAGAGTCTAAGGTCTTGGATTCCTCTAACTCTTCTATCCCACTTGAGGGCAATGGTAGCGGTTCTCATCCAACTTATAGGGTATAGACCCGGTCTAGGGCCACTGCTTCTGATTGTCTCTATGGAGTTCCACCTGTCTTTACTATCTTTCTCCAGCTACTGGCAGTCAACTCAGCCACCTTAGGGAGATATTACTAATGTTGAGTTTTGCCAATCTATTCATCTGTTGAATTAGTTGGTGTCATCTTAGTAATGTTAGACTGGTTCTACTAGTATCACTGGAAGTTCATCTGAGGCCACTAGAGTTGGCTAGTTTATGAGACTTAACCCTTTGACTTTCATTGGTACTTAGGTTAAAGAGGACCCTTAAAGTCTTATAGATGATATAGAGAAGATATTTTGGGTTATGCATGCTACTGCAGTAGAGAGCGTGGAATTCACTGCCTATCAGTTGAAAGATGTAGCGTACTAATGGTATGAAGAATGAAAGCATCTTAGGGCTAATGATATTGAGTTTGCCTTGTAGGATGATTTCTCTAGTCCCTTTCTAGACCAGTTCTTTCCTCAGGAGTTAAGGGAGCCAAAAACTAAGAAATTTGTTAATTTGAAGCAAGGTAGGATGATAGTAAAAGAGTATGCCTTAAAGTTTCATTAGTTGTTGCGTATGCTCCTAAGCTAGTGTCTAACATGAGGGCTGGAATGAGGAAATTTTCTTTTGGTTTGTCTTGTGATTTGATTTTAGAGAGTAAGGCTACCTTGTTGAACAATGATATGGACATCTCCTGACTGGTAGTGTATATATGGCAGGTTAAGAAGTAAAAAAAGAGGCAAGTAGATAGGGGGAGAGGTAAAGTAAAAAATTTCAATTCTCAAATTATGGTTGAGGTCAGTAGTAGAATGGTAGATATGGTGGTAAATGGTCTAATAAGAGGTGGGGCAACTCGAGTTCATATTCGATGGCTAGTACTTCTTATTTGAAGCCGTTTGGGGATTATTGTGTTTAGAGTAGTGTTGGTTGTAGGGATTAGGGTGCCTAATCTCTGGCCAGTGGGTCCCAATCAGCTCTATCATATCCTTATTACAAATTTTATGGTCGATTACATCATGGATTTTGTGATGAGAGAAAGAATCATTGTTTTGGTTGTGGTGAGATTTGCCATTTGCAATAGGATTATCCTTCAAAGGTTACTTCTAAGGCCAATAAGGTTCCTATTGCTACTTTATTAGCTACTGCACCAAAGGTTTCCATTTTTGGCTCTGACACTAGTCGAAACTGCCTCTATTCTCTTACTACTTTCTAGGAGTTTAAGGCATCTCCTGATGCCATTAGTGGTATGTTAAAATTCTTCTCTCGTGATGTGTACTATTTACTTGAACCAGGGTCTACTCTTTTTTAAGTGACCCCATTTGTGGCTGTGCATTTTGATTTTGGTCTAGAGTGTATTTCAGACCCCTTTTCTATTTCTACCTAGTAGGTGACTCGACAGTTGCTAGAAGGGTCTATACGAGTTGTGTAGTATCTGTTGGTAGTAGGGAAACCTTGGTAGATCTATTTGAATTAGATATGCTAGATTAATGTTATCTAGGGAATGGACTGGTTGCACTCATGATATGCCTCTTTAGATTGTTGAAACCGTAAGGTCATCTTTAAATTTTCTAATGAGCCAATTATTGAGTGGGAAGGGCGTTCCCTAGTGCCTAAAGTAAAGTTCATATCTTATCTTAGATCTCAAAAATTATTTTCCTAGGGATGTCTCTATCATTTGGTCTGGGTTAAAGATTCTAACTCAATGGGTCCTTCTTTATAATCTCTTCTCGTGGTTAGTGAATTTCCTAAGGTTTTCCCTGATGATCTTCCTGGTGTTCCTCCTAATAGGGAATTAATTTTGGGACTGATCTAGAACCAGACACTCATCCTATATCTTTCCCTCCTTATAGAATAGCTTCGACTAAGTTCAAGGAGCTTAAAGAATAGTTAAAGGATCTTCTTAACAATGGTTTTATCCACCCTAGTGTGTCTCCGTGAGGTAATCCTAATCTTTTTATGTATAAGAAGGATGGTTGTTTTTATATGCATATTAATTACCATCAAGAATAAGGTAAATATGAAGAATAAGTACCCTCTTCCTAGGATTGATAATCTATTTGACCAACTTTAGGATGCTAAGTATTTCTCTAAGATTAACCTCCGTTTGAGTTATTACCAGCTAAAGATTAGGGAGAAGGATATCCCTAATACAACCTTTCATACTCAGTATGGATATTTTGAGTTCTTGGTTATGTTTTTTGGGTTAACCAATGCCTTAGTGGCATTTATAGTTCTCATGAATCGGGTATTCTGTCAGTTTTTGGATTTGTTCGTGATTGTGCTTATAGATGATATTCTGGTATATTTAAAGAGTAAGGTGGATTATGCCAATCACCTCTGTATTGTGTTGCAGACCCTAAAGGATCAATAATTGTATGCTAAGTTTTCTAAGCGCGAGTTTTGGTTTAATACTATTACTTTTTTGGGGCATGTTGTTTCTAGTGAAGGGATCATGATGTATTATGGTTCGATGCTTGTGAGGGGAGTTTTAAGAGGATTAAACTCTGGTTTTGACCCTGCCTGAGGGTAGTGATGGTTTTGTGGTTTATTATGATGCGTCCTGTGTAGGGTTTGGTTATGTTTTTATACAACATGGCAAAGTGGTAGCGTATGCTTCTAGGCAGTTGAAATTCATGAAAGGAATTATATGACTCATGATTTAGAATTATTGGCTGTGGTGTTTGCATTGAAGATTTTGCAACATTATTTATATGTGGTTCATGCTGACATTTTTTAGATCATAAGAGCATACAGTATGTTTTCTCCCAGAAAGAGCTGAATCTGAGACAGAGGAGATGGCTTGAGTTGCTCAAGGACTACGACATGACTCTTCACTATCAACCAAGTAAAGCTAACGTGGTTTCTGATTTTCTTAGTAGGTTATCTATGGGGAGCTTTTCTCATGCAGAAGAGGAGAAGTGGGATTTAGTGAAGGATATTCACCATTTGGCTAATCTTTGAGTTTGTCTTATAGATTCTGATGACAGTGGTGTGTTTGTGCAAAAGGCGCTGAAGTTATATCTTTGTGATGAGGTGAAGAAAAAGTAGGTGTTGGATCCTATCTTGATGAGAATCAAGGATGATATGGGTAGGCAAAAGATGATGGCTTTTGGGATTTGTGGTGATGGTACTTTGAGGTACCAAAGAAAGTTTTGTGTTCACGATGTGGATGGGATACAGGGTATAATTTTGTTCGAATCTCATAAGTCACGTTATTTGATTTATACTAGTTCGACTAAGATGTATCATGACCTTAAGGAAATTTATTGGTGGAATAATATGAAGAGAGATGTGGCAATGTTATGGCTAAGTGCATGGTGTGTCAACAAATGAAAGTTGAATACTTGAGGCCTAGTAGGTTGTCTCAAGAAATTGAGTTACCTGTATGGAAATGGGAAGTGATAAATATTGACTTTGTTACTAGTCTTCTACGGTCTCAAAATCAGTTTGATTTTATCTAAGTCATTGTGGATAGAATGACTAAATCTGCTCACTTCTCGACAGTGAGGACTGATTATTCTGCTGAGGATTATTACAAGGTTGTATATTCAGGAGGTCATGAAGTTGCATGGTAATCGTGTTTCCATTATTTTAGATCGTGGTACTCAGTTCTCATCTCATTTTTAGCGGCTATTTCAGCGGGGTTTGGGGACTAAATTGACCCTTAGTATTGTTTTCCATCCGTAGATGGATGGATAAGAAGAAAGGACCATTCAAACTTTAAAGGATATGCTTCGAGCTTGTGTAATTGACTTTGGTGGTAGTTGGTTTGACCACTTACCTATTATTGAGTTTGCCTATAATAATAGCTATCACTCTAGCATTGTTATGGCACCGTTTGAGGCTTTGTATGGTAGGAGGTGTAGATCCCCTATTGGGTGGTTCGAATTTGGTGAGGCGAGTTTTTTCGTTCCCAATTTAGTTCATCAAGTAATGGCAAAAGTGAAGGTGATTTGAGACAGGCTTAAGGCTGCCCAAAGTCGCCAAAAGTCCTATGCGGGCGTGAGTTAAAGAGAGTTAGAGTTCAATGTGAATGATTACGTGTTCTTTAAGGTATCACTGATGAAGGAAGTAATGCATTTTGGAAAAAAGGGAAAGCTTAGTCCCCGTCACGTTGATCCTTATTTGATTTTCAAAAGAGTGGGAAGTGTTGCTTATGATTTAAAATTTCTTGGGAGTTTGAATTCTATTCACCCTGTGTTTCACATGTCCATGTTGAGAAAATACGTAGGTGATCCTTCCTTGGTGGTGCCTATTAAGATGTTGGTATCTTAGATTCCCTATCTTACGAAGAGGTCCCAATAGAGATCTTAGATAGATAAGTTCATAAATTGCGGACTAAAGTGTATCATTAGTAATGGTCCTTTGGAGGAACCATAAAGTGGAAGAAGCCACTTGGGAGGCGGAAGAGGATATGAAGGCTAAGTATCCATTTCTATTCCATATGATGAGTTAAGAAGCTTGAGGTTTGAATTCTGTTCTTCTTTGTTGTTATCCAGGTTTATCTTTTGATTCTTGTATGTTGTTATCATTCTCATATAGAATGTGTCCTAGTTTATCATTCACGGATAAATGATCCTGAGGGGGATAATGTAACACCCACAAAATTTGGGGTACTTTATGTTTGGCCTTCCCATACTTGAAACATCAATTTTGACATAATTATGTTTGGGGATGTTAAAAAGATTACCCAGATGAGTTTTGAAATTTTTAGATGGGTTCGGGGAAGTTTTAGGTCACGAAGCAGTAAGTCCCCATGATAGCCTCTCATCACAGAGGCTAGTCTCTGCGATAGCCTCTTTATCACAAAGGCTGGGTGTCTGCGATATGGTCCGCGACATAGAGGATAGCCTCGACGATGAGGTCTGTACCACAAGCCTATGCAAATTTTGGTTGTTTACATTCTATTTTAATTGGGATGAAGGGTAATAAGGTCCTTTCACTTAAGATGACCTTTAAACATTACATAAGCATATTCCCATCAGTTTTCATGGCACAACATCAATTATTCACTCTCAAACTCTAAACCCCAAGAAAGCATAAAGGTTTCAAATTACGTTCATCATTTGGGTTCCAAATTCTCAATTGCTCACAAATCTTTGTGTGTCTAAGGCATGCACCTCTTTTCCCATACTTATAATTTTCTAAATGGGATGAATTGATTATAAATGTATTGTTTTGATGTGGGTTTTAGCATAGTTGAGGTCTTTTGACATGATTGGTCATTAAATTTAATTTTTATGGTTCATTATGCAGTATTCATGTTTTATAATTGATTTTGAACATTGTGGGGTGCATGGGGTTGGTGAATAAATGGAGCGGTCATGTTTACACCCCAATTGATGATTTTTCCATGATTTATGTTTTTAAAACAATGTGTCTTCAACCTATTTGTGAAATTGACAATGAATATGATTTTTTCACATAGTTTGGCTTGTCCACTTGAACTAATGTATTGGTATAAAAGGTTTATGAACCATGATTTGATCTTATTTAACTTGGGTTATGTGGACCCCCATGTGAATGTCAATTAATTTAATAGGTTAGAGTACCAAATGACTATGGGTTGATATGGCATAATAATTAACTTGCCTGTCATGTTGGTATGATGATACCGACGGGATGACTTAATGCATAATTGGTTCAATTAATGAGAATGTGTGTTAAATTCTTTAATTGCGATTAGAATAGGGTTGTGTAGCTAACAGTGGAAGGCGGAGGTTCGGGGGACCAATACTGGAAAGTACGCTAGCTGGTGCGGGGGTCGATATGGATTGAGGGTTCGAGTCCCTTGCTAAGACCAGGTGGTTCGAGTCCACCTTATTATTATTTTTATTACGTAATTGGGAGGTTTGACTCCCTCATATCACATTACATGATTGGTTCTTAAGTTACCTTAGTATTTGTTAGGAGATATGAGTCCCCCATGCGTATATATATGATTTTTAAACGTCCATGTTAAGCCTTGTTCTCTACCTTGGCATGTGATATATATATGTATTTTCCTTTGAATATGTGCACGAGTTTTGACTGGTTTTGAATTATTTTGCATGGCATTATTTGTTTCTTTATCCTTGAGTTACATGCTGGCACTCCAAACGCTAACCATTTTTAGATGTTGTATCCCCACGCGTGCAGGAATTGGCCATACTTTTACTCTTCTTGATCAGTGATTAGGGGTTCGTGTTTGGTTTGTGAGTTTACTTGAAGTGTTGAGCTTCCATCCTTCAGAAGACTTTATTTCATATTTGGTTTCTTATGTCATAGACTTTATTTAACATTTGTTTTGGCTATTGTCGGGTGTCTAACCCGACACTTTATTGGTACTCAGTATTGTTAGAGGCTTTATGGATACGTTTGACTTAGGTATGGTGGATTGTTTTTTTGGATGTTGATCCAACATAGATTCTTCTTTGATTTCTTATTATATTTTATCTTTTATTTGTATTCCTCCATTGCTAGGTGTTATTGGTTGTATTAGAATAGGCTCAGGGGGTGGTCTTCGCAATTCGGTGGACTTGGGATGCCTGTCAGTAGGGGTGGGCATAAATACCGAACCAAACTGAATCGTTTTGTTTTTTCAGCTTTGGTTTTTTTGTTCAATTTTTTACTCATAATTTCAGTATTTCAGTTTGGTTTTTGGGTTTTAGGTTGAAGTAATTCATTTTTCGGTTTTAAACCAAAGTTTTTAATATACCTTTTTTTAATTATATACAATATATATTTATGGCTTAGATTCTAAGACATTAGACATTAGCTATATTTAAATATACCCACACGACCCGCTACGTTGAGCATTCTGTTAAGTAAAGTCCCAAAAAGCCTAAAGGCCAAAATCCAAAATCCCACTTTCTATATGATACATTTAGACTTGGACGTCAAATTTTAAATTAGAATTGAAATTAGTAGATTTGTGATAGTTTTAAGCTCAATTTTGATTATTATTCTAGCATATTTTCCCATGTATTTTGGCTATCAAAACCTGAAATATGGGTTTGATTTTTGTGATGTCAAGGAGTCTTTATTGTAAGTGTTTTATCACCTCTAATTTTGTCATTGCACCAAGTCCTTATTCTCTAGCACGAAGAACCTGGTTCTCCATCAGATTTTCATAAACAACCTTCATTTAGGAAAAATAGATCTTTATTGATGTAGTAAACTCTAGATCTCAAGATGATTATTGAAGTTTTGCTAAACTTACCTGCCCAACAACCCAATTTACAAATATAACATAGTCCTTTAAATAGGGCCAAAACCAAAAAATCAAAATTATTAAACCAAAATAAAATCAAACCAAAATTTACATAAATCGAACTGAACCAAAAAAATTCACTTTGGTTTTCGGTACATATAATTTTATAACCAAAAATTGAACAAATTGAAATAAAAAAACTAATCTCGAACTAAAATATCGAAGGCCCACCCCTACCCATCACGGCCAGGCCCTGGTTTGGGTCGTGACACCTTGATTGTGTAGCTCAACCGCCATAATATAAGAAGACACCCATGGGATATTTGGGCTCATCTCCCCCCCAGCTAGTAGGGCCCTAATGCATATGGCCACACACACCAGAGGGTATACATATGCACTATGGGGAAATCAAACCTCCCGGCATATCAAGGTGACACAAGCACCCAATCATGTAATATAGTATGGGGGACTCGAACCTCCCAATCATATGATAATAATAAAGGGGACACAAACCACCTGATCATTTAGGCCCCCTCGTCAGCAATTGCGGTTTCTAGTATTGGTCCCTCGAGACCTCCACTTTCACGACTCAACTACACAACCCTCTTTTAAGCCCCATTAAAACATTTATCACATATTCCTATTTATTAAACCATATTACACATTTAGGCATACATTATTGGTATCATCATACCAACTACACTTGCAAGGTAACATCAACATGCCAACCAATTATCATCACTTGGGGGAATTCACAATCCCCTTGGTTCAATTCAAATCCATTATGCTTCATTAACTTTTCACATAATGCAATAGTTCAAGGGTCGTTCATTATGCATACATTTCATATTAAAAACCAATTTCACAATATGGGGTTGGGGTTATTTCCACTTCAAAAGTCACAAGTTGGAGGAAATCACAATCCCTTTATTTATTCACCATACCCATGGACCCCACAATTTCAAACCATAACTAAAACATGAATAGTCATAGGTAAACCATGGGAAACATTGTTCAACAACAAACATTCACAAACCCTCAACACATGTTTAAAACAATCACCAGTACCATATGAAAAATGCTTTAAAATATATAATTTTAACAAATTAGCAATTAGGGAAGAGTAACATTCTTGAAATACCTATGATTATTGAGAGAATCCAACCCTTGAGCCCTTGGAAGACCTGCCTCTTGGAAACCCTAAGTATGGATGCTTGAGAGACTTGAAAGAGAAGAAAAAATGTTTAGAGTAGGTTATCGATTAAATTAGGGACCCAAGTATGTTTATAGGTCGTGGGTTGTTATTAGGATAAGAGAGAAATGACTAAAATACCCACATTTAAAAAGCTGGAAAAATAAACCGTCAATCATTACGAGTCTCACAACGACGCATTATGACTCTTCTCCATGAGGAGTTGTCAAGATAGTGTCACTAGGTACACCCACTTTTGACCTTACAACTAGAATATAGTGGTTCATAATGGGACCGTACGACTCATGAGGTCCAGTAGTAGTCAAAACAAAAACCAACTAGGATAAACACTGGACATCTTAGGATTTGCACAAAGTGACTAATAAATGAGTCCTCACAGAGATTCAAGAGGGGAAAGGGTGAATTGAAATTTTCTTTTGTGAGTAGACTATTGACTCCTCACAGTCGACTCTCCTGCAGGTCAAAACACTTTACAACTAAATTAAACTTAAATAGTTAAGCACGTAAATTATAAAGCATAAAGTAAACAACAAAAAGATTTATCCTAGTTCGGCACACTAATCCAGTGCCTACGTCCAGTCCCCGTGGGTTTTAAGTTTCTTTTAGATCATTGAAGGTTTGGTTCGAGTACAATGATAGAAAACAAGTTTTGAAGACTTATTTTGCTCTTTAGATCTTGTGACACAACTTCAGTTGATGTTACAAAGATGACTTGATTCTACTCTTTATTTAACAATGGTAAATTAACATTACAGAGCTTTGTTAGTCTAAGAATTAGACACTTCCTTGAGGTTGCGTAAGTAGTCTCTTTCTTCGATCTTCTTCTTTTATAGGCTTTGGCTGCTATTCTTCATAAGAAAATCCAAGAGATTTCTTCTCAATCAAGGACTTATATTGATTCCTTGATTTGAGTAATATAGCCATTTGATATGTCCATATACGGCTTTGGATCACGTCTATATCAGATATGTCCATGATTTTTTTTCTTTTAGTCTAGATGTCTTATGTGATGATTGTGTCCTTTCTTCTTTTGTTTAGATCTTGATCGATTCTTTAATTGATATTGTTCTTTCGTGATTCTGGTATGAGGATTCTTCCTCCTTTTCAGCATATTTGATTTATCTGCCATGCCTCTTAGAATGCTATAATCTCTTTGAGATTGAATGTCCTTCCTTTTCTAGAGATGGCTTCCTTCATCAGTGGTCTTTAATATCCAGCAAGGTTTCACTTGTTAGATTGTCATTATTAAAATATAAACTTTAGAGGCTAACTATCTCCCCCTTTTTGATAATGACAAACATCAGTTGACTTCCCTATCAGTCAGATTGTTCCCCCTGACTTGGTTAGCATCAGTCGGCTTTTGCTTCCCCTGACTTGTGAGCATCTTTGTTGATTAAGATTGTTAAAATGATAGTCAACTTTGAAAGTCGACAATTTACTTTCTTCTAACTGATAAGTGCTTCCCTCAATAAACTTTTTCCTAATTGATAAGTGCTTCAACTTTCTCTTGGTTGATAAGTGCTTCCCTTTCTGTCTTTCTCCCCCATTTGGCATAAATAAAAAAGAATAGCAATCAATAAAAATAACACATATAGAAAGAGTATATAAATAAGCACATATATGCATCATACAATCCATATAGACATAGAAAATAAAATTGTCAGATAGTAAAAATTATCTTTACAACCCAAAAGCATAAGAGACAGACCCCCTTTTGAAAGAGAAGTTCATAATTCACCATTTCTTCAAAAAGTAGGTGAGATTGGTATACATGTTTTGACGAACTTGCCATAATATTTTTTAACAATTGTAATGAAGGAAGAGTAAGATTTTTTAATACATACGGCCAGATCATCATTCGAGGAGGAGACTTAGGATTTCAAAGAGTCTATGTGAGAGAGCACTCGAGAGAATAACTTGACTCTTTTTTTGAGCCCATCAAGCCCCATTTTGACCACACCTATGCCAGGGCTTGTACCTTTCCTAAGGTCCAAGAGCATGGTAGTAGACTCTTGGAGTTGCATGATACCTTCCTCGATAGTTTTGAATGGTTGCTTAAATTCTTCAATTTCGTTTATTAAAGAGACAGAGAGGTTAGAAACAAACTTACTTACCTTCAGAGGATCAGCCTTTGTATGGGCAGATTCCTTCTTGCACCACTCATTTTCCACCAAGACATATCCCATTCTACTGAAAGTTTTAGAATTATAAGTTGCAGCCACTACTACAAGGGGGTAAACGATCTTGATGAGGAACTCAAATAATTTTAAAAGAGTTTGGTCTTATGAAATTGTGGCTTGGGGATGCCTTAAAATTGTTTAATTTTATTTTAGCATCATCAAGATATTCTTAAAGTAGGTCAATTTCAATTTGACATGCCTCAATTTCTATTTTCCAGTTTCGCCGTTCCTCTTCAAATTTTTATTTAAATTGAGCTTTGCAACTTTTCTTCTCTCGAGCGAGTTTGTTATATTCATCTATAATTTTTTTAAGCTCGTTAGTAATCATATCTATTTTAGATTTAAGAGTTTTACAATTATAACAATCGTGTAGTCTTACCTCACTAGATTCCCCTATTGTCATGAAGCACATATTTGTGGCTTCTACTTCATCTTTGATTTTATGTTAATTACTCAAAGATCCAAAATTTTGATTCTTTCTAGACGATCATTGTCTTAATTTTGAATAGTTTTGTTTGAAGTGTCCAGGTCTTCCGTAGTAGTAACAGAGATCATTGTTTCTAGTGGAGTCATTATTTTTGTCTTCTTGGGATCTATTCTGTCTCTACCACATGATCTGCCTTACTCCACTATTGATAAGGGCAATTCCTTTTCTATTAGAATCTTCCAGAATGTCCTCCTCTTTGATTGGAGCAGCGTTGAAGGCTAATGGTTTCCTTTTTTCATATTTGTGAAACTGTTGATATAATTTTTCTCATCTGCGATAAGGTTACCTCGTATTTCATCATATGTCATGTTGTGAAGATCTCCATCTTCTAGAATGGCAGTCTTGGTTTCCCAAGTCTTTGGGAGACTTCGGACCAGCTTCTGGACTTACAGGCTGTAAGGATAGATTATCCCAGTGACTTCAGTTCGCACATGTTTTTTCTGAATCTGGCAAACATTATTTCAATATCTTCATTTTCCTTCATTTTGAATAACTTATATTTATTCACAAGACCATCCATTTTTGATTTCTTGACTTTTGTGGTTCCCTTATAGGTTACCTCTAGTTTATCCCACATTTTTTGCTATCTCACACATTGAGATCTTGTCGTATTCTTCTCTGCTAACTACACACAAAAGTAAACTTATAGAACATGCGCTAGTGTGGATTACCTTTTGCTGTTCTTTGGTAACCTTAAAGCTTTTAAGGTCCTCTATATCAGAGCTGCTAGGTTCTTTATTTTTGTCGTTTGACTTCTCCTTGAGTCCTGGAATTGGCTTTGGACCTTTCTTGATGACAACCCAGATATGAAAGTCTTTTGATTAGAAAAATATCCTGAACCTGTTCTTCCAGTAAGAGTAATGTTGCCCATTAATGTACGGTGCTCTTGTGGAATAATGACCATCTTGAAGAAGAGCACCGGGAATTTAATAACTGGCCATTGATCTTTGCTAACTTATGGTTAAGTAATGCTATCTGTGAGACCTGCTCTAAAACCAATTGAGATTCGGGGGGGGGGGGGGATTAAAATTTTCTTCTGTGATTCGATTATTGACTCCTCAAAGTCGACTCGCCTTCAGATCAAAACACTTCACAACCAAATTAAACTTAAGCAATTAAGCACGTAAATAATAAAAACATAAAGTAAACAACACAAAGATTTATCTTAGTTCTACACACCAATCCAGTGCCTACATCCAGTTCCTTTGGGTTTCAAGTTTCCTTTAGATCGTTTAAGGTTTGGTTTGAGCACAATGATAGGAAACAAGTTCTGAAGACTTATTTTGCTCTTTAGATTTAGTGAAACAACTTCACTTGATGTTACAAAGATGACTAAATCCTACTCTTTATATAACAATTGTAAACTAACATTACAGAGCTTTGTAAGAATAAGAATGAGAAACTTTGAATTTTCTCCTTTAAGTTGCATTATTAGTGATTGTCTTCGGTCTTCTTTTATAGTCTTCGGCTGCTATTCTTCATAAGGAAACCCAAGAGATTTCTTCTTAATCAAGGACTTAGATTGATTCTTTGATTTGAGTAATATAGCCATTTGATATGTCCATATATGGCCTTGGATCACGTCCATATTAGATATGTCCATGATTTTTTTTTCTTTTAGTCTGGATGTCTTATGTGATGATTGCGTGCTTTCTTATCTTGTTTAGATCTTGATCAATTATTTAATTTATCTTGTTCTGCTGTGATTCCTATTCTGTTGGGATTCTGTGATGATGATTCTTTCTCCTTTTCATCATATTTGATTTATCTGCCATGCCACTTATAATGCCGTAATCTCTTTGCGATTGAGTGTCATTCCTTTTCTAGAGACGGATTCCTTCATCAGTGGTCTTTAATATCCAGCAAAGTCTCACTTGTTAGATTGTTATTATTAAAACATAAACTTTGGAGGCTAACCATCTCCCCATTTTTGATAATGACAAATTTGAGTAAACATCAGTTGATTTTCCTGTCAGTCAGCTTGCTCCCCCTGACTTGGTTAGCATCCATTGACTTTTCCTCCCCCTGAATTGTGAGCATCTTTGTTGATTAAGATTGTTAAAATGACATTCAACTTTCAAAGTCGACAATCGACTTTCTCCTACCTGATAAATGCTTCCCTCAGTCGACTTTCTCTTGAGTGATAAGTGCTTTCCTTTCTGTCTTTCTCTCCCTTTTGGCATAAATAAAAAAGAATAACAATCAACAGAAACAACACATATAGAAAGAGTATATAACTAAGCACATATATGCATCACACAATCTATATAGATAGAGGCAGTAGATAAACATGGATAGTAATAACTAAGAATAGCAAATGAAATTGTCAGATAGTAAAAATTATCTTTACAACCCAAAAGCATTAGGGACAGGACCCCCTTTTGAAAGTGAAGTTCATAATTCACTGTTTTACCAGAAAGTAGGTGAGAGTGTTATACATGTTTTGACTGAACTTACCATAAGATTTTTCAATAGTTTTAATGAAGGAAGAGTAGGAATTTTTAACACATACGGCCAGATCATCATTCGAGAAGGAGACTTATGATTTCAAAGAGTACATGCGAGAGTGAACTCGAGAGAATTGCTTGACTCCTTTTTTAAGCCCATTAAGCCCCAGTTGGACAACACCTATTTCGGATTTCATAGTTTTCCTAAGGACCAAGAGTGTGGCAGTAGACTCTTGGAGTTGCATGATACCTTTCTCGATAGTTTTGAACCGCTGCTTAAATTCTTCAAATTCCTTCATCAAAGAGACAAAGGGGTTAGAAACAGACTTACTTACCTTAAGAGGCTCAGCCTTTCCATGGGCAGATTCTTTCTCGCACCACTCATTTTCCATCGGGACATATCCCATGCTACTGAAAATTCTAGAATCATAAGTTGTAGCCACTTCTATAGGAGGTAGGCAAATAGATTGATGCAGTAGAACAAGAGGATGCAGGTGATAAGTAATCCATATGGTAAACTGGCCGAAGCATTGGCTTCGCTTGCGCTCTTAAGCATGTATTCCCAACTCCAAGTTGCCCAATTTATTTTGATCTTCTTGACCAAACAGTATAGCACGAAGACATCACGACAAGTGATATTGCTTAGAGATCCTTTTCTAGGAATCAGAGTGGTGGGAACAATATGGGCCATAATGCAATATTTAAAACAGACAGACAAAGGACCAAAGTTAGTTGACGCAGAGTCAAAATTAGATAAGAACTTCTTGGCTTCCTCAAAGCCCACTTCAAAGTCCTCAGGCCAGTTATTGTTCCTAGTATAAGAGGCTCGAATTCACCACTGTCTGGGGAAAGTTAGAGATTAGCATAAAACATGTGGACAGTGTCTTCATAAAACAGAAGTACAGAAAGGTGAAACAGTAAGGACAAATCTTGAAATTTGAGGAAGTGATTGATTTTTCAAGAGGCATCTTTTAGAACATTAAGATTAATGATGCAACTCGATATGATGGAGAAATTTTTGAAGGAATTTTTTTTCTTTGTGAGAGTTTGTCTATAATTGGTGCATCAATTCTGGAGTAAGAGAGATAAAGGGATTCAGACGGGTTTTCTTTGCTGAAGAGACAAGGCTGGGAGAGGGTCATTGTATCCTGAGAAGAATGGACTGAGATAAGGAATCATCAGAGGATTCTGAAATACAAATAGGACCTTCAGAGGAATTTTTAGAAATGTTGGCCATTGATTGAATTCTTGGTATGAGAAGGAGAAGGGAAGAGTTTTAGAAGAGGAGAGCGAGAGGGATAAGGAGGGTCAATTAAGAGAGCCTGGGGAGGAGACTATTTAGAGTGGATAGGAATAGAGAAGTTAAAAGATGTGAGGTGAACGTGGACTGATTAAGATAAAGAGACGCCATCTGGGGAAGAGTGAAGAACGGCAGAGGTGGCGTGGAAAATGGTAATGCAATGATGACAACCCATTTAATAAGAGTTATTTTTCTTAAAAAGGTTAAAATTTGATTGAGTAAAGAGAATATTGTGGTAAAAAAATAGCTTATGAGTCTTAAATGCAGAATCTTTTTGAAGATCATTCTTCTAGTAAAAATAAAATTAGACTAAGTAAAATGATTTGCGTCCAAAAATATGACTCATAAATAATTAACACAAAATATTTTTATGAGAAATCAAGATTTTGATAAGATCCAATTTTTGTTCAAGATCATGGACACAAATTACTTAATACTAACAAAGAATAATTAAATAGATTATCTATACAGTAGTATCACACGCTGTAGGAACAAACTCAAGAGATAGATTAACATCAGGTAGTTGACACAGAATTCAGAGAATTTAAGTACAATAGTTTCTAAGAGTTGTTAGTATTACTTCGGTTGTTGAAGAGTCAACTAAGGTTTGTTCCTTGATAAGCCATGAGTTAGGGATATTACTCATGAGATAAAGCTTTCATCAGAATAGCAAAAATTCTCACAAAAAATGTTAGAATTATCAGGAATAGTGTTAAAATATATTGCAAAGATAATAGAATAATGTTTTTTCTTAAAATGAGAATTTTCCTCCCTTTTAAGAAGGTTTTAAAATAGATTTTTAAATTTTGTAGTTTGTTTCACAAAAATCTTTTAAGTATCAGGGATAATTCATATTTAATTTTGACCTTGTCAAATATTTTATTGAAGTCAATGCCCTCTGCCTTTATATCTATTTGAAGAGTCGACTCTGAAGGGGGCATAGTCGACTCTGGTGAGATTATTTTCATCTACATTATGTACAAATAGATGAGACCTTTTTCTTTCCAGCTATACTTCAGGAACATACGCTATTAATCCCTTCCTTTTATAAACTTTGCAGATATGTTCCTACAAAATAAGAAGATTAATTCTGCTTAGATACCCAAGCGGTCTTGGGTCCTTGCGGGTTAGATGTACTTCCTTTGGGATTCCAAACCCATACACTTTTAGGCTTATGCCTGCAACTGTATGATTTGTGCCTTCTCTATCCCCAGACAAAACAAATAGGCCCTCGATAGGAGAAATAGTTCTTAGCCAATTTAAACGATCCTGATTAGGAACTCAAATAATTTATAAAAGAGTTTAATCTTACAAAATTGTGGCTTAGGGATGCCTTAAAATTGTTTAATTTTATTTTTGCATCATCAAGCTCTTCATGAAGCAGGTCAATTATAATTTGACATGCCTTAATTTCTATTTGCCAATTTTGTCGTTCTTTTTTTTTTTCATTTAAATTGAGCGTTGCAACTTTTCTTCTCTTGAGCGAGTTTGTTATATTCATCTATAATTTTTTTAAGATCGTTAGAAATCATATCTAAGTTAGATTTATGAGTGTTACAATTATAACAATGGTGTAGTCTTACCTCACTAGATTCACATGATTTCATAAAGCACATATTTGCGGCTTCTACTTATTCTTCGGTTTCATCTTCATCACTCCAGTCTCCTAAATTTTGATTCTTTCTAGACGATTATCGTCTCAATTTTAGAAATTTTTGTTTGAAGTGTCCAGGCTTTCTACAGTAGTAATCGATATCATTGTTTGTGATGGATTCATCTTTTTAGCCTCCGTGGGATCTTTGCTGTCTCTGCCTTATGATCTACCCTACTCCATGGTTGATAAGGGCCATTCCTTTACCACTAGTATCTTCTAGAATGTCATCCTCTTTGATTGGAGCAGTGTTGAAGGCTACTGGTTTTCTATTTTCATCTTTGTGAAACCTGTTGCTATAATTTTTCTCGTATGCGATAAGGTTACCTTGTAGTTTGTCATATGTTATGCTGTGAAGATCTCCTTCTTCTAGAATGGCAGGCTTGGTCTCCCAAGTCTTTGGGAGACTTTGAACCAACTTTCAGACTTGTAGGCTTTGAGGATAGATCATCCCAGTGACTTTAGTTTGCACACGATTTTGCTTAATCTGGCAAACATTATTTCAGTATCTTCATTTTCCTCCATTTTTAATAACTCATATTCATTCACAAGACCAGAAAATTTTGATTTCTTAACTTTTGTCGTTCTTTCATAGGTTACCTTCAGTTTATCCCATATTTTTTTGCTGTCTCACATGTTGAGATCTTGTCATATTCTTCTTTGCTAACTGCACACAAAAGTAAACTTATAGCACGTGCTTTAGTTTGGATTACCTCTTGCTGTTCTTTGGTAACCTTAAAGCTTTTAAGGTCCTCTATGTCAGAGCTACTAGGTTCTTTATCTTTGTTGTTTGACTTCTCCTTGAGTCCTGGAATTGGATTTGGACCTTTCTTGATGACAACCCAAGCATGGAAGTCATTTGATTGGACAAAGATCCTAAACCTGTTCTTCTAGTAAGAGTAATGTTGTCTATTAAAGTATGGTGGTCTTGTGGAATAATTTCTATCCTTAAGGAGAGCACCAAGAATCTAATAACTGTCCATTTGATATTTGCTCACTTATGGTTAAACAATGCTATCTGTGAGACCTGCTCTTATAACAATTGAGATTTGGGGAGGGGGTAAATTGAAATTTTCTTTGGGAGTCGACTACTGACTCCTTATAGTCACCTCGCCTACAGATTAAGACACTTCACAAACAAATTAAACTTAAACAGTTAAGCACGTAAATAATAAAGCATAATGTAAATAATATAAAGATTTATCCTAGTTTGGCACACCAATCCAGTGCCTACATCTAGTTCCCTTGGGTTTGAAGATATCTTTAGATCATTGAAGGTTTGGTTTGAGTACAATGATATGAAACAAGTTCTAAAGACTTATATAGCTCTTCATATCTTGTAACACAGCTTCAGTTGATATCACAAAGATTAATCAATCCTACTCTTTATATAATAATTATAAACTAACATTACAGAGCTTTGTAAGAATAATAATGAGACACTTTGAATTTTCTCCTTGAAGTTGCATAAGTAGTGTCTGTCTTTGGTCTTCTTTTTTTATAGTCTGCGGATGCTATTTTGCATAAGAAAACCCAAGAGATTTCTTCTTATTAACAACATAGATTGAGTCCTTGATTTGAAAAGTATAGCCATTTGATATGTCCATATCAGATATGTCCATATACAGCTTTGGATCACGTCCATATCAGATATGTCTGTGATCTTTCTTTCCCTTTAGTTTGGATGTCTTTTGTGATGATTGCGTCCTTTCCTTTTTTGTTTAGATCTTGATTAATTCTTTGATTGATATTGTTCTACCATGATTCCCATTCTTCCATGATTCTGGGATGATGATTCTTCCTCCTTTTCAGCATATTTAATTTATCATCCATGCTTGTTAGAATGCCATAATCTCTTTAGGATGAATGTCCTTTCCTTTCTGGAGTTGGATTCTTTCATCAGTAATCTTTAATATCCTTCAAGGTTTCACTTGTTATTTTCCATTATTAAAATATAAACTTTGGAGGCTAACACTCATGACTCTAGTGAGCCACTCGTACTAAGAATAGAACTTATCCAAACACACTCTTTAGGCTACCATCTGAGTCCAACTACCTGTCATGGGTCTTTATGTAATATTCCCCCAAGTCATACTCAGGAAAACAACTTAAATACCATTTATTGGACACCCTACGACTCATAGGGTGAGTCATATTCAGGACAGTGAGGACAATATTTTAGAAATTTTCAAGGACCAACACCTGGGATGTTTTATATATTAAGCAAAAAAAGTATTATTTGTATCCTTAACCATCCAGACATTGAATCTATAACAATAGGGCATATGTTGTTTGAGGTGAGTGCACATTGTCTTTGTCTAACTTAGTCTTATATTATTGTAGGTGTACGCACATGATAAAAAGTGGAGTAACAAGAGAAAAGAAAGGACAGACCAAACCCAAAGCAGGAACTAAATGTTCTTTGAGGGACCTAGTCCCTTAAAAGGATAGTCGGTCTTACATTATTTTTGAAATATTGAAATATGAACAGTGCTTCTATGTATTCCATTTTGAGTTCTCTCTTTTGATTCACCAAATCTTTCAAGTCTCTAAGTCGCTTCTTCATCTATTAAACACCTGACTCTTCATAAATCCCTTAATCCCTCTGATAAGACCATTGACATAGTTGATCTGGTTACTAAAACTAAGGTCTCTAGCTAACCACCTTCTAATGTTGCTTCTATGAAATAACATTAAAGTGTTTTGGCTATTTCTGAAAAAAAAACCCATTCTAAACTATGGACCTGATCAAGGAACTTAGTACTAATCTGGATGTAAGTTTTGAGGATGTCTTGTGTTGAACAGTCGACAAAAAATTATGCAAGGAAAGGTTTTCTTTGAGAAAAGAACTTTATCAAACATCTTGACTGCAAGTGAACAACTGGTTTCTTTTAACAAATGATGCTTTAAGAATCAATCAGGCTTAGATCATAAATAAAAGGAGGATGAAAAGAAGAACTAAAGTAAAAAATGGTGCCATACCACTAACTATGGTATATATTGATGGACAAGAAGAAAAATTTGAAAGTGGATGATTATGCGGCTGCAAGTGAGGTCAAAAATATGAAAAAGTACTCCTTGTGTGAATCAGAAGAAAGCTATAATAGGCTTTAAATGGATTCGTAACACCCTATAGTGTAAAACTTGGATAATGCATTAAAAATGACCTTTAGGACCCCCCATTTCAATGGTAAACCATGTTTAAATGTTATGGGTTGAGTTGGGGGTATTTTTGGACATTGAAATTAGGTGTACGTTGCCAAATAGACCCTTCGCTAAGGCCGTGCATCACATGAAAAATGCCAATATCCATTGGATATGCTTGGCTTTTGTTGTACGCCACCTACCCTGGGGTGTGCTTTTGGTGTGCACTTCCCACCCTAAGGTGTGCTTTGGCTGCGTGCCAACCAGCAAAAGCCAAATTCTAAAGTTACACCATTTTGACTTAATTTAAGGTCGTTGAGATCTTTTCTCACCCTTAAACTGTTCCTTATATTTCTTTAATGAATTAAGGGGTATCAAAACACTTTATGTCAACTCTCTTAACCCCAAATGTCTAGTATATGATTCAAAACCCTTCTCCTTTTCCCAAGAACAAAACTCAAGTTTCTTCACTCAAGAACTTAATAAGTTAAGTTCCAATTTTAGGCTTTCTTAAAAAATTCATCCAATCGAGGTATGTGGAGTTTATGAACAAGGATAATCTTCCATCCTTATGCCCAAAGTGCATGATTTTAAGATTGAATTTCTTTATTAGGGTTCATACCCAAATAGTCATATTCTTAATTATGATATTGCCATGAAATTGAAAACTTTTAGAAACTAAGTGTTATGGCTCTCAAGGTTTATTCTTATGCTTCTTTATTTGTGATTATAATCTTAAAGTCTTTTATTTAATCATGTTTAAGGTGAGTTATTTACACTTAGCATGCATCATTGAAAGTTTATTTGAATTCACTTATTGTTTTACTTATGCATTTACCCCTACATACTCAGTACATTCCAGAGGTACTAACCCACATATATGTTTATGTGCTACATTTTCTTATAATGTAGGTTCTGATGCTTATTTCTAGTAGCACGATTGACTACGGGCATCACAACCTATATCTCGACTATTGGTGAGTCCTCATATTCTTGGACCTAGTTTATCAGACACTTGTTATTAATAAAGTGTTTTAGTTATTTGATTTCTATTTATGTTTGGGTCAACTGGGGTCTGGTCAGTGGCTCTGTGGTTGGTATTAGAGCTTGTCAGACTATTAATGTTTTTAGATTTTAAGAGTTACCTAAAGACTTCCAAGTTAATGACTTTTGTTAAGATATGAATTAATTTACCTTTAGATTCTATTATGTAGTTCGCTTTTCATATGAGATGTAAGTTAAGTAAGAATTATGGGTTAGCTTAGGACTATTCATAGTCTTGGGCACCGTGTAATGTCCAGAGGGTACTTCCGGGGCGTTACAAACTCGGCATCAAATCTAGGTTTTAAAGAGTCCTAGGGAATCAGATAAGCCGCATTACATAGAATCTAGATCATGGATGTAAAGCGCGCCACATTTATGAGCAAGAGGCTACAAAATGAGTTAGGAATCATTATCTTTTTCATGATCTATCATGCTTATAGTTGTCTTCATCTGCCTTAACTTGTACTTTTACGTAACAAAATATGGCTCCTCATCAAGCTGATGCATGCAGAAATAGTGATCAACCACCCCTGCACGCTAACCCTCTGAATGAGAATGTATCTCATGCTGAATTTTAGGCTTCTTTTCAAGTGTTGGCCCAAGCTATGAATGCTAATATTCAGGGCAACTGACAGGTGGCAGTCCTACTTCAGCAAAATGGTAATCTAGCTGTATGTAAAATTTAGGACTTTTTGAGGATGAATCCACCTTAGTTCCATGGGTCAAAGGTAGATGAGGATATCCAACTCTTTATTGATGAGGTGATCAAGATTACTCAAATAATGCATATTACTAAAGAGGGGAGTGTAGAGATGATATCCTATAGGCTGAATGATGTTGCTTGTGATTGGGTTGTTATGTGAAAGAAAGGAATGGTGAGAATGCAACTCCTGTGAGTTGGCAGGCATTTTAAATTACATTTTTGGACAAGTTCTTTTTATGGAAGATGAGGTAGGATAAGGTATAGAAGTTTATAAACCTGAGGCAGGGTTCTATGATAATGAATAAGTAGTGCCTTAAGTTCACTCAGTTGTCTAAGTATGCTCTTGAATTGTTATCTGATTCTAGAGCTCATATGAGTAAGTTTGTTACTGGGGTGTCTGATTTAGTGGTCAAAGAGTGTAGGATTTTCATGCTGATTGGGGATATGGATACTGCTCGATTGATGACTTATGCTCAATAGATTGAGGAAGAAAAGTTGAAGGAAATAAAGAAGAGAAATAAGAGGGCTAGAAATGGACAATTTGAATATGGTTAGCCAAGGTCTGGAGGGGGAAATTATTCACAGTTTTAGGGTTATTATTTAGTACCTGCACTATCTTCAGCTAGTGCCCTCACACCTAAGACCAGGTAGGAGCAATGGAGCAGGACTTTGAATTCCAGGTCTCAGAATAGTTTGGTTGGAAAGCCAAGTTATTCGACATGTGTAAAGTATGGTAGGAACTATCCTAGTGAGTGTTTGATAGGGAAAGAGAGTTGTTATGGGTGTGTCAAGTTAGCCCACAAAATCAAGTAAGCTAAGTAAGGAAGTAGGGATGTTCATCCTTTGACTTAGCTTACTAACGCACAAGCTCAGCCAGGTCACCCAGTTCCTCCACCGGGCTCATCATCCAGTACCGGTGGCGGTCAGTGCTAGAATCAGTTTTATGCATTACCATCCCATCAGGAGAAGGAGAGTTCCTCTAATATTTTCTATAGTTTACTTCATGCCTTTCACCTTGATGTATATGTGTTGTTATACGCGATATCAAATCTCTCTTATGTAACTCTATTGATTGTGGTAAATTCTTGGGATAGGTCCTAAAAATATCAGTAAGCCCTTCTCAGTTTCCACCCTAGTGGGTGCCCAGTGGGTGAGTCAGTTGTTACAACCCCAGTGGGTGAGTCAGTTGTTGCAATACGAGTCTACAAGAGGTGTCCTATCACTGTCTTTTATAAGATCATACTAAAAGACCTAATAGAGTTAAAGATGGTAGATTTTGATGTTATTCTGGGCATAGATTGACTTCATTCATGCTATGCATCAATAGATTTTTGCACCCGTGTGGTAAAGTTTCAGTTTCCTGGTGAGATAGTTTTTGAATGGAAGGGCAGTTTTGTGTCTCCCAAAGATCATTTCATCTCTTATCTTAAGGCTAGAAAGTTGATATCGAAAGGGTGCATCCATCATTTAGTTCGAGTCAAAGATATTATGTTTGAAGCTGCAATAGTTGAATCGGTCTGTGTAGTCAAATGAGTTTCCTGAGGTTTTTCCAAAAGATTTGCTAGGGGTACCTCTAGGTAGAGAAATAGAATTCGGTATTGATCTTCTTCCTGATACTCAACCCATCTTTATCCCTCTATATTGTATGGCTCTGGCCAAGATTAAAAAGTTAAAAAATCATCTTAGGGACCTCTTAGATAAAGGTTTCATAAGACCCAGTGTCTCTCCGTAGGGTGCTCTAGTCTTTTTTGTGCGCATGAAAGATGGTACTCGCTGAATGTGTATAGATTACAGATAGTTAAACAAGGTTATTATCAAGAAGAAGTATCCCATTCCTAAAACTGATGATTTATTTGATCAACTTTAAGCTTCTTGGTAGTTCTCCGGGATACCATTAGTTAAAAGTTAGGGAGCAATACCTTCCAAAAATAGCTTTTTGAATGAGGTATGGCCATTTTGAGTTTTTGGGTATGTCATTTGGACTAAAAAATAATCCTGCAGCCTTTATGGATTTGATGAAGAGGGTCTTCAAGCAGTACTTGGATATGTTTGTCATTGTCTTTATAGATGACATACTGGTGTATCCCAGGAGTGAGGAAGAACATGTAGACCATTTGAGAATAGTGCTGCAAACCCTTAAGGACCGTCAATTATAAGCGAAGTTTGGTAAATATCAGTTCTGGTTGAAATCTTTAACCTTCTTGGGGCATGTCATTTCAAGGGTTGGTATTCATGTAGATCCTCAAAAGACTAATGCTGTGAAGCACTGGCCTAGACCCATTACTCCATCCAATATTCAAAGCTTCTTGGGTTTGGCTAGATACTATAGGAAATTTGTTGAAGGGTTCTCCTCCATAGCCTCACCATTGACTAAGATGACCCCAAAAAAAGTGAAGTTTATAAAGTCTGATAAGTGTGAGAAGAGTTTCTAAGAGTTTAAAGATAGATTGACTTTGGCACCAATGTTAGTTTTGCCAGAAGGGTTAGACAGATTAGTAGTGTGTTGTGATGCTTCCAGAGTTGGGTTAGATTGTGTGTTGATGCAGAAAGGGAGTGTGATAGACTATGCCTCTAGGAAATTTAAGGATCACGAAAAAAATTACCCAACTCACAATTTGGAGTTAGCTGCTGTGGTTTTTGCTTTGAAAATTTGGAGGCACTACCTTTATGGCGTGTATGTGATGTTTTCACTGACCATAAGAGTCTTCAGTATGTATTTTCTCAAAAGAAGCTAACTTTTCAATGGAGAAGGTGGTTAGAGTTGTTGAAAGATTATGATATAAGTGTGTTGTATCACCCGGGCAAGGCTAATGTACTGGCGGATGCCCTTAGTAGATTGTCTATGGGTAGTGTTTTCCATGTTGAGGATGATAAGAAGGAGTTAGTTCGTGAGGTTCATTAGCTTACTAGGTTAGGAGTTCAGTTGGTTGATTCGGCCGAAGGTAGTATATGGGTTCAGAGTGGTTTGAAATCTTCATTGATTGCCGAAGTAAAAGAAAAACAATACAGGGATCCCAGTCTGGTTAAGTAGACGGAGGCAATTAGAGATCAGAAGGTGGAGGTTTTCTCCCAAGGGAGAGATGGTGTGCTTTATTGTCAGGGCATGTTATGTGTTTTTTGTGTTGATGGTATTAGACAATGAATATTAGCAGAAGTGCATAGTGCGTGGTATTCTATTCACCTCAGAGCCACTAAGATATACTGTGACTTACAGGAAATCTATTGGTAGAGTGGAATGAAGAAAGATATTACAGAGTTTGTGGCTAAGTGTTTGAACTGTCAGTAGGTTAAGGTTGAACACCAAAGGCTTAATGGTGCACTTCAAGATTTTAGTATCCCTACTTGGAAGTGGGAGGTGGTGAACATGGATTTTGTAATAGGGTTACCTCATATGCGTCATCAACATAATTTGATTTGGGTTATTGTAGATAGAATAACCAAGTCAACCCATTTCTTGATAGTTCATAATCTGTACTCAGCTGAGGATTATGCTAGGCTCTATCTTAAGGAGTTGGTAAAGTTGCATGGGGTTGTATTGTCTATCATTTCAGATAGAGGTACTCAGTTTACCTCTCATTTTTGGAAAGCTTTTTAGAAGGGTCTTGGTACCTAAGTTCACCTCAGTACAACTTTTCATCCTCTGATGGATGGTCAGGCAGAGAAGACCATTCAAATTTTAGAGGACATGTTGAGGGCCTGTGTTATTGATTTTAAGGGTAGTTAGAATAACCACTTACCTTTGATTGAGTTTTCCTACAACAATAGTTATCACTCCAGTATTTAGATGGCTCCATTTGAGGCACTCTATGAAAGAAGATACAGATCTCCTATTGGTTAGTTGAAAGTGGGTAAGACTGCTCTAATAGGGAATAATTCAGTGTTTGAGGTGATGGAGAAAGTTCAGTTAATTTGAGAGAGGCTACAGATAGCCCAGAGTCATCAGAAATCTTATGCAGATGCAAGAAAAAGGGATCTTGAGTTTAAGGTTGGCGACTTGGTCTATTTAAAAATTTTGCCTATGAAAAGAGTGAAGAGATTTGGCAAGAAAGGAAAGCTCAGTCCCCGCTATGTGGCCCATACATAATTTAGAGCCATTTTGGGAAGGTAGATTATAAGTTAGAGTTGCCTATTGAGTTGGCATTAGTTCATTTGGTGTTCCTCATTTCTTTGTTAAAGAAATAAATTTGTGATTCAACTTCTGTTATTACTTTAAAAAGTATGCATATTAAGGATAGCCTTTCCTACGAAGAAGTCATAATTGAGATCCTTGATTGTTAGATTCATAGGCTAAGGAATAAAGAAGTTCCTCTGGTTAAGGTCTTATGGCGAAGTTAGTTTGTTGAGGGAGCCACTTGGGAGAAAGAATTAGATATGCTAGCCAAGTATCCCTATCTTTTCCTTATGAATTCAGACTGAGCTTGAGTTAATGGTTTCTCTTAAATCGACTCTCTCATTCTCTATCTTAGCTATATAACTATACACATATAATATCAAGCATTGATGAAGCTCAATTCAGTCTATCTATCGTGTTTCAGATTTAGCTACTTAATCATGGTTCAATGCATGGGCGTTTAGTGTACGATCTCAGCCTTCATAGTGCTTCAGCTCAAATAGTTTCATTCGAGGATAAATAATCCCAAGGTGGAGATAATGTAACACCCCATAGTGTAACTCTCAAATAATGCATCCAAAATAACCTTTCGGACCCTCCATTTTGATGGTAAACCATGTTTAGATTCTATGGGTTCTATTGGGGGTGTTTTCAGATATTGGAATTAGGTGTGCGTTGGCAAATAGACCCCCTTCTAAGGCTGTGTGTCGTATTACAAACACCAATAGCCACTGGATGGGCTTGGATTTTGGTGTGCGCCACCCATCCTGGGGTGTGCTTTTGGTATGCGCTGCCCACCCTGAGATATGCTTTGGCTGTGTGCCGCCCAGTAAAATCTAAGTGCCAAAGTTGCTCCGTTTTGACTTAATTCAAGGGCGTTGAGGTCTTTTCACACCCCTAAACCATTCTTTATCTTTTAAAAATGAATTAAGAGGTCTCAAAACACATTATTTCCACTCTCTTAACCAAAACATCCAGTATATGATTCAAAACCCTTCCCCTCTTCCTAAGAACAAAATTCAAGTTTCTTTTCTCAAGAACTCAAGAAGTTAAGTTCCAATTTTAGTCTTTCTTCAAGAATTCATCCAATCGAGGTATGTGGGGTTTATGAACATGGATAATCTTTCATCTTTGTGCCCAAAGTGCATGATTTCAAGATTGAATTTCTTTATTAGGGTTCATACCCAAATAGTCATATTATTGAATTATGATATTTTTATAAGTTTGAAAGCTTTAAGTATATCAATAATTGCACATATTCATGTATTTACTTATAAGGATTTACATTACGATTGTAGTTTCATTATTTTGACTGAGATTGTTGAAGGATTTTAATGTGATTATTGAGCATGAAGTTTTGTTATGATTTTCTATGAATTTAAAGCATGAATTCTTAGCCCTAAGTATAAGTATTGAGTTTACAAGAAGATTATGCTCTTAAGCTCCATTGACAAGTTTCACATCATGATTTAAAGCAAAGATTAATCTTTTGATCTTAAGATAAGATACAAAATCCACACTTGTTCATCCTGATTATGATTTTAAGTAAATAGAAACATAAATTGTTTTCATTTTATAAACCCTTACGCTAGTTTAAGGTGTATTTCCAAAAGTATGAGCATATAAGTATTTTGGGAGAAGTATTTAACGCTAAGGAGGGAATGTGGATGAGGTATCTTTAATTCTTAGAAACTACGAGCCACCATAGGTTAAGATTTTTCTCAATATGGATGAAGTAAAATGATCACTTAAGATTAAGGTTCTATTCTGATGACAAGGGTAGAACAGCTCTCCCCAATGTGGGTAATACGTTGGACTCCGTGGTCGGTTAGAAGAAGCTCCCACAGAAAGAACAATAAGTAAAGCTTTTAGAAACTAATTATTCTTATGCTTTTTCATTTGTGATTATGATCTTCCAGTTTTTAGTTTTAATAATGTTCAAGGTGAGTCATTTACACTTACCATGCATCATTGAAAGTTTACTTGAACATTTAGTTATCGTTTTACTTATGATTTCACTCCCACATACTCAGTATATTCTAGAGGTACTGACCCACATATATGTCTATGTGCTATATTGTCTTAAAATGTAGGTTCTGGTGCTTATTTCTAGAAGCATGATTGACTAAAGGCATCACTACCTACATCCTGACTTTTAGCGAGTCTTCATAGTCCGTGGACCCAGTTTATTAGGCTCTATGTTTTAGTTATTTGATTTCTGTTTATGTTCAGGTCAGCTGGGGTCTGTTAAGTGTCTCTATGGTTAGTATTAAAGGCTTGTCATACTATTAATGTTTCAGTTTTTAAGAGTTGTCTAAAGAATCCAAGTTAAAGACTTTTGTTAAGATATGAATTCATTTACCTTTAGATTCTATTATGTAGTTCGCTTTTCATATGAGATCCAAGTTAACCAAGAATTATGGGTTAGCTTGGGACTATTCGTAGTATTGGGCATTGTGTGACATCCAGGAGGTACTTATGGAGAGGTACAGGAGAAGGGGTACTAATTCACCAAGTTCATCTGAGGTGACTTCATAGATGAAGAAAACAAAACAAAATGTTAAGGCTGACACTAAGGGTAATAAAACCTAGAAATGTTGAAACAAGCAAAATCACCTTGGTGGAAAATAGATTCAAGAATATGTATGTGGAAGATCTTGGCTCCATTTATGAGAGTGATTTGATATGTTTAAATGAACATGCTGATTCTTTCTCTCAAACAAGCTCTAAGGAACCTGGACCTCTAGTGAATGAAATAACACATCAAGGCATTATTGTATTTTTTCTCGTCTTGACAACAAGTAGACTCGACATTATGTTAAGTATGGGAGATAATTTTGATTTGGTTGTATGTTTAGCTATGTTGGTTACTTGGTAAATAAGGAGAGAATATGGATAATGACTCATTTCCTTGAATCATTTGGGATTTTATGGATGACCTAGTGGCTATGATTGGACTATAGGTATCAAGGCATGAGTTTATTGACTATGTTTAACACAACTCTATACCGTTGTAGGTATGCACACATGACAATATGGTAGAAAATAAGAAGTGAAGATTATCTAGGTAGCTCAAGTATGCACACAAAAGTTTAGAAGAGGGAACAAGTTCCTCTTCATAGGTTAGTACCACTATCCTCATTAAAGATTCTAACTATCTTGAAATGCCACATAAGTTTCCTTTTTCTCCTCCATACTTTTGTAACATTGTCGTGTCATTTGAAACTCTATTTTCATATATATTTCTTGACATGACACGTTGATTATTCTTCTTTTAGGTCATAATCCCAACTGTTCCTTTGTTTTACCATCCCTTCAAAAGCACAGGTGAAAATTCCTTGAAACCCTTAGTCTAATAGTTTCTTTTGAATTCTCTTTTTCAAATCCCACACTTCTTCTTAAACTACTTTCTAAGAACTTTGGACCCTCCTAAGACTTATTCATATTTTTTTCTTTAAGTAAAGGTTCTGATGAAAGAATTAGGTCACCCAACAAAATTTAGTGAAGGTTGGTAAGAATGTACAAGAAGTGAGGAAGTAAATGTCATACAGAAAATTACACACAATTAGGGACCTAGTTCCTCTACAGTGTCCACACAAAAAAAGGGTGAAATCTGTTAATGATGTCCAGGAGCTCTGATGAGCATTTATTTGAAGAGGGTTTTCCAAGGAAAAAAAAGAAAGTTGAGTTATTTTTTAAAAAAAAAAAGAAGAAGGGATGTTGTTTTCTAATGGACTAAGTACCCTTATTGAGTGATTAATGAAGAAAATGCATGCAGAGGAGATCACTCAAAAAAATATTTATAAAAAATGATGCTTTATAATAGTGTTTGATCCTAAGCTGGATGGATCGCATGCAAGTTTTCTCCAATTTTCATAAGGGGACCAGGTATCCTGACGGCTCTTAATTAGGAATTAGCATCTCAAGAGGTAAAGTATCTGAGTTGCAAATCAAAGTTGGGGCCCTGAACCAAAAACTTCTTTATGTTATTAAGGATTCCAATGTTCTTAAGATAACAAATGTCTTGAATCAACTCTTATCCCATTTTCCTTCCCAATATTTGTTCGTATCATCCATCTTTTGCCTATGCTTTATATCAGACCCTATATGGAAAATTTGTAGTTCTCTCCTTTCATATATGCTATTAATGGTATTAATATAAAATTTTGCATATCTAGTTGTTTCCTATATCTCTATTTTTTCTCTATTCCTTTTGCATATGTTAGGGTTGCCCCAGTGGCCATGTGTCAAAATGTGTTGATTATCTCTTTTACTTATTTTACTATTTTCTCTTTGAAACGATGGTAAAATGGGGAAGATCTTGGTGAAAGGGGAAATGATAGAGTGAATTGATGAAGGAACCTAGAACCTGAGGGAAAATCCTAATCTGATCCACTACAGGCTTAAGTTTGTCATCATCAAAAAGGGGGAATATATTATATTCATAGTTTTGATGATTGACAAACTTATTCTTCATTTGATGACTGTCAAGCTCATAAAGAGATAAAAAAAGAATTGAATATTTTTATCTGGAGGTACTATGATAAGGGGAACTAATAAGGGAAATGCTGGTGATAAAGAGAACTGATAAGGGACCTGATACTCCTTGCTGGTAGGAGAAACTAAAAAAAAATAGATGATGTTGATAATAGAAAAACTCTCTAAATCTGCTGCTACATTAGTTATCGAGTTCTCATCATCAAAAAGGGGGAAATTTATGTATATGTGATTTTTATGATTGACAAAGCTCATGAAAAAACTTGTCCTCATCAGATATGCTGCCTCTAGAATTTATTCTATTTATTAGAGTCAACTATGTGCGAACCTAATCCTTAGAGGAATCTTGTTTCGTAGGGACTAGGTTTTTATATTATTAATGTACCCATAACCTTGTTAAATGATAAATTTTTAAAGGAATTTCTTGTCACAACCTGAATCGGGGCCTAGTCATGATGAGTATCTCAAGCCCTTCGAGGACCGGAGAATACCTCCTTCGCCTAGAAAATAAGAACACAACATAGTATAACAACAAAAGCAATTCAAATAGACAATAAGAAGACAAGTCAATAACTCAAAGGAAACTAATATTTCAACAACCATCCCATTCCATAGTAATCCACAAAACCTCTAATATCAAAAAACAACCTAAGTCGGGACATGGTCTTGACGATAGACAAAAAGGCAATCCATAAGAATAATCTAAGACATAAATACAATAATACTTTAAAATGATAGGCCATCTGGAGAATGGAGGATCACCACTTCAATGATGACCGCTGACAATCTAGAAATCACCTATCACTGCCCAAGGAAGTAGAAGTGTCTCCGAATCCTGCATCGCATGGGGATCATCCGAGGATAGTTAGTGGTGTGAGTTCTAGCATGCAACTTAGGGAAGGTATAAAGTAATTCCATGATCAAATTAGTCCAAAATCACTTAAAATCATATTCAAAATCATATATATATATATATATGAATATATCTATATCTATATCTATATCTATATCTATATCTATATCTATATCTATATCTATATCTATATATATATAACATGTCGGGATAGGGAACAAGGCTTAGAATGAGATTTAAAATATTAGAATGGACTGTATAACTTTCCCATCATCCAATCACCCACAAGTTATATTGGTCCAACTCCCTTTTGTTGGTTGGGTCCATCTTCCTCCCTGCTGGTTCGGCTCCAATGCATGTAGCCATATGAACCAGGGAAATCCAAGGAAGGGCCAGAGCCACCGAGGCTCTAACCATCCCAAAAAATATATATAAAAGTGTGAACTATGCACACGGTCACTAAGACACCCACACTACAAAATATGGTTTCCAGTATTTGACCTCCCTTGGACTTACACCTTTATGGTGAGCTACATAACCCCCATTAAACCCAATTAAAATCATTTACATATTCCCATTCTATTAAACCGAGGGTTCATTATTTTCTCTAGGTATTATAAATTATGCTTTCAAGCTTGTATCATCATGCCATTCCAATTATACATCACTTGGGGGAATCCACAACCCCCATAGTCCAACTAAAATCAAGTCGGGGTCATAAAGGCCTTTCAAAGCCATTTGTACTCCATTAGCCTTTTATGTAATGCAATAGTTCAAATTTGGTTTCAATATGCATATATCCATGTTTTAAAGCCAATTTAATAACTTTGGGTTGAGGTTATTACCAATTCAATTACCAAAATCCATAAAGGTGGGGGAATCCATGCCCCCCATAAGTTTATTAAATCAATTTAGGGGAATCCACGATCCCCATTCCGATCCCCACACCCATGCACCGAATTAGTTTTAAAACTATCATCTGAAAGCATGAATGATCAATAGAAACCATGGAAAAAGCAATTCAACTATTATCATTCAAAATTTCTCAACCCAAATTCAAAACAAATAATTAATCACATGGACAACAAGTTTAAAATAGGCTTTTAGCAAAGCAAGTTTTAGGGAAGAGATACAAGCCTTAATTGAAGAGAAACCCTTTGAAAATAGCAAGGAAAAAAATCCCCAAGATTGAACCCTAACCTCACTACCTTTCAACCTTAGCTTTGGAATGAAGAATAACCCTTTTTGAGAGAATACAGGAGTTATAAGGATTATAAATAGGTTATGTAAAGATTGGACAGTTTATAGGATGTAAAAGGACTAAAATAACCTTAATATACTTCTAAAATGAAGTCCCATTGATTGAAAGAGAGAGGTTTACAGTGAGAAGCTCAAGTCAAACCCCCAGGTCTGTGGTGCGATGCTCACACAAAGCAGAGGTTTTGTAGTGCAAAGCCTAGCATGAAGCTGAGGTAGCAAGCCTTTATAGGCTTTCTCACAGCGCGAAGCCAAAGCAAACCACCCCTTTATGAGCATAACCTCTATTTGTTCCCAAACCTTCCTTAGTGCATCCAAACTCTTTCTGAAGTATTTCACGCTCAAGTAGGGGTTATGTAGGATCGTTTAAGATAGTTTTTGGACCTCGTAATACCCGAGGTGTCACACTCCTAGTTCAATATATGTATTTTAGGTGGTATGGGGATATAGAGGTACCGATCTGGTATATAAAACTTGTGCTCTTAATGATTGACAAATAGAATGAAAGGACCTAGTCCCTAAAAGGTGTAAATATGTGGTTAACTGTACAACTAAAAAGTCTTGTCCTCCAACTATGTTGGCAGCATTTGTAGGTGGTTGGTGGAACAACAACAACTTTCTAATTTCAACCAATGAGAAATATTATAGGGTTTCCATTGTATTTTCTCCATATATAAATCATTATGCAGGAGAAAGGCCTAGATTTTTGTAGAATCAAAATTTCTCATATTCTTGCAATGCCATCACAAAGTTCCATCAAGATAAAACTCCAACATCAAGTAATCAATTTTCTACAATGAAATATATCTTTAGGTCTAGGTTGTTGGGTGTTTGTATTTTGCTCTAACATTGTAACCTACTCCATTTAAGAATCTTATGTAGGAATTTTATTTCATCTCTTATTTTGTAGATTTGAGTTGTGGGCTAATGTTAGCCATTGTGGTGTTAGGGACTAGAGTTAGATGTGGTAGACCTTTGTGGGCTAGATTTAGCCTTGGTTTTCTTTGCAATATAGTTACTGTAGAGAGTGCTTACAATTGAGTTATTGTAAGGGTTAGGGATTAGCCTTGGTTTTCTTTGCAATAGAGTTACTGTAGAGAGTGCTTACAATTGAGTTATTGTAAGGGTTAGGGATTAAGAATTTAATTCCTAGGTTGCAAGAGGTTGTAATCTAAAAGTTGCTCTTGTTTTAGTAAAGTTTTTGAGAAATCCTATTGGGGTAGGCCATGGTTTTTCTCCCTTAATCAAGGAGGCTTCCACGTAAAACATCTTGTCTCCTTTAATCTTAATTTTTTCCTTTTGTTCTTCAATTTTTTCTTAGTCATAGAACCTAGCGGGGGACCAGGTTTTCATTACTATGGTGAACTCGTATAGAACCTTTTCTGTTATTAGCTGAAGAAACTGGTAAGGGACTTGGTCCCTACTATTGTGGTTGATGCATGCAAGCCAACAATTTAGTATTTTACTATCAATTGATTCTGTAACCAACAAATTATTAAAGGCTCATGTTAGAAGAATTGAGAAAAATTGGTCACTTTAAACCAAGAGAACTGACAACAATTAAACACGTGTTGATGATATATAGTCTCAATCACAAATCACCAATAATTGCATATTTTATCTGAAAAATCAATAATTGTATAAGAAATGACTCAAATCTCTCTCTATATACTAGTCTCTGGACACGTGAGTTGGACGTATATTCATACTAATTCATACATATCTTTTAAAAGTTGTATAAATATCAAAATATATAAGTAATGAGTATTTGAAAATTCATTCAAAAGGTAAATGTATTGAAACTGATGAATATAATAAATTTGATTAAATAATTTGAACATGGTTACTATTATAGACTGTAGTTGTATACAAAAATTGGATTAGTAATCTTTTCTTCATGTAATTCTTCTAATTCAACAACATATAATTTAGATATGAATATGAGAAATGAAATTTTATGTTTGCAAGTGTTTTGCATCTTAAAGTTTGTGCCCTGTCTTTAAAAAATTGTAGTCTTCTCCTTTTCATATCCACGTACACATTAAGAACTTGTCGTCGAATAAAAACAATATTTTATAGAAGTGTCACAAAATTTGATCAACAAGTGTCACAAAATTTTATCAACATATGTGTTCCTTAAGATATATAACAGATCATTTTCAATTTCATGGTGTACACCTGTGAGAAAAGTACTAGTTATTTGTGATGATCGTACTTTATAATTATTGGCATAATATTTTTAATAAATATTTAAATAAATCATAAGTATTCGTACTACTAACCCTTTTATAATTCAAGATGAAGAGATCTTTCATTTGTTATTTGACAGAAAAATATTAATCGAATGTAATAAAAAAACATGAAAAGAATACTTCATAAATGAAAATATATGAGAATAAATAAGCACATGTGCATGATCTATAACATCAAACTTAGAGATAAATACAAATTCAAATGAAATAAAGAATAATACGTTGGAAATAACAAATAACAAAAGCATTCAAGAATATACTACTTACATGAATTATAGATAACAAACATAACCACGTAGTTCATACTAAGAGTGATTAAAATTAACCAAGGAAGATCTCTTAACTTGAAGCATGAGTTGATATCTTGAAGCAAGTCCATCATGAGTTTTGTGATCTTCTATAGTGATCTCAAATTCACAATCGAGCTCTACCAATACTTGAGTAGGCAAGTACTAAATAGAAACTGAATTGTATTTCTACGTTAATAAAAATCTCTATTTATGGAGATTTTTTCTAGTCCAAAGAGGACATAAACACATGCCTGTTTTTCCTTGAACAAGGAAAAGACTATCAGTTCTCCTTTTCTCCTATAAATTAAGATTCTGGGTTCTTGTTTAATGTGGGCATTGTAAGGACCACAAAATTAATTACTGAGGCTCTCTATTATGAAAATAATTCATAATATCAATTTAAATTATTCTTACCATAAAAAATTATAAATCATTTTACTAAAAGTTTGCAATAGCACTCCTCTATTTTATTTCAAAATTTTTTACTAAGCACTTACGGAATTTCCTATATTAAGATTACATATACTAACCAATAACTCAAATTATTAATGAATCAAATATAATAATTAATTTTCTTTAGAGTAATGCTTAACTTATTTCATATGTTAGATTCATAAATCCACCGATCGAGTTTACACATACAAACTTATAAGCTTCTCATAAAAGACATATCATCAATCTCTATATTCATACATGGATTTCATCAACTAACTTATTATTTCACCAGTATATACTATCATAATTGAATCTACCAGGAATATTGGTTCTTCTCAGAATCTCACCTTAAAATAAATTAAAATGATAAACAATATATACAATTCATAATAATTATATCAAGACTGAGAATATAAGAACATTTAATAGTTTAGAGAATATGTTTTTATCAGTCAATCTAAAATAACTATTTGTACTCGGGCCTGTTCAATAAATAAAAATGTACTAGCACAAGAAATTCGAACTATCCATTCTCGTAATCAATATAAATTACATTTAATCTCGTGCTACAATCATTCTAGTGGTTTGTTCAAATTTTTATCTACGATTGTGAACTATAACTTTAACTTATAAGAACTAGTGATTCGATCTTCTGCATACAAGCTTAAACTCTATGCACCAAATTGTCTACTATATAAGTTGCAGACATATATTTGACAGTGATCTATTAACGTAATAATTTATTGAATTGAATAAATAAATAAATAATTATTTAATAAATAATACTATATTAAAATGCATTGTTTATAGTATATCCTAACAATCTCCCACTTAGACTCATAACTATGCACCTACAACCCTAAAATTCATTCTTTTTACATGCCTATCAAAAGGATTTTAAGGTAAAGCTTTTGTGAAAAGGCCTGCCAGATTGTTTTCTGATGCAATTTTTACAACCACCACATCTCCTCTATGCATTATGTCTCAAATTAAATGATATCTACATTTAATGTATTTTTCCTTCTTATGGCTCTATGGTTCTTTTGAATTTACAACCTTACCACTATTGTCACAATAAATTGTAAGTGGTGCCTCTATCGCAGGAACAAACACAAAGTCTTTGAGAAAATTTCTAAGCCATACCACCTCCTTAGTTGTCACTGAGGCTTCTACATACTCGGCTTCCATGGTGGAATCAATAACATAAGTTTTTTTATGCTCCTCCAAACAATAGCTACTCCTTTTAAAATAAATACATTTTCATAGATCGACCTTTTAGAGTCTTTTTCAGATTGAAAATCTGAGTCTATGTACCCTATAAGCACTAATTATTTGAATGGAAAATTAGCATCTAATCCCTTGTCCTATTCAAATACTTGATTATATGCTTAACTACTGTCCAATGTTCTCTTCTAGTATTATACTAAAATCTGCTAAGCATGCGTACAATAAAATCGATATCAGGTCTAGTGCACAACATCACATATATGAGGTTTTCTACAATTGATGCATAAGAATCTGCCTTCATGTTCTCTATATCCTCCCCTGTATTAGGATATTGATCCTTAGATAGAGAAATTCACGTCTAAAAGGAAAAATATGCTTTCTTAAAATTATGCATGGTGAACCTAGTGAGAATTGTATCAATTTAAAAAGCTTGAGATAAGCCTAACATTCTTTTCTAGCGATCCCATAGAATCTTAATCCCAAGGATGTAAACAGCTTCTCCTGAATCTTTCATATCAAACTTACTAGATAATATTCCTTAACTGAATTCAACAAGCTCACATTATTTTCTATGAGCAAGATATCATCCACATATAATACTAGAAATGCCCCTTTTTCCTTATTCTACTTTTTGTACACAAAAGACTCGTCAAGACATTGCTCAAAATCAAAAGTCTTAACTGTATTGTCAAAACTAGTGTTCAATGCCCTAGAATCTTATTTTAATCCATAAATGGATATTTTAAGATTGCACAGCATGTGTTCTTTCCCCTTTTTATTGAAACTATTTGGTTGTCGTATTAAAATACTTTCATCAAGACTTCTATTAGGGAAATATGACTTGACTTTCATTTGCCAAATCTTATAATCATAATGAATAACAATGGATAAGAGAATTCTAATAAACATAAGCATGGCTATTGGCAAAAAGGTTTCCTCATAATCGATCCCTTCTTTCTGAGTAAACCCCTTTGCAACAAGCCTAGCTTTATAAGTTTGCATTTTTCATCTAATCCTTACTTTATTATAGGTACACTTGCATCCTATGGATTTGAATTCATCTAAAGATGGTTCTATAAGATCCATCTACAGGTAATTCTATAATATCCCAGTCTTTATTGGAGTATATGAAATCTATTTCTAATTTCATAGTGATAATCCATTTGTCTGCATTTTTATCTTATAGTGCTTCATCATAATTCGTAGGCTCGATGTTCAAATTTTCAGGTATTCTATCATAAGAATCTACCAAGAGTGCATGCCAATATGGTTTTCGTATCTCTCACCCATTGTGGAGAGGCACTTCAGTTAGAGGGTTAGGTATAGAGGTAACTAAACTATTATGATCTTGTGGTTGAACCATATCATTTGTTGGATTTTGAGTCTTTATGTTATCCTCATCACCTTGGGATGTTGGGACATCAATGTCTCCTTCATCTAGTGTAATATGCTCAGTGCTACCCTTATTACTTTGATGCAGTGGATTTTCAGAAACTTGTACTTGTGGAACTGTATGTCTATTAACGTCTCTCCCATTACTAAAATGCAATGGTATTTTAACTCTGACATCTAGAGTTTGTGGTTGGTTTTCATTATTTTTAGTAGACTTATTTGTCACCTCTTTGCTTGGTTCCTGTAAAACAAGTTTAAATTTAAAAATATAGTTTATTAAAAAAACCTTTTCTTAAAACTTGGCATTGGTACTTACAATGACCTTTTTCCTTTAGGATTATAAAACAAACCACCTTTTATTCCTTTAGGTTACCCAATATAAACACATACTTCTAATCTTGGTTTTAATTTTTTTGCCTTCTTTTTTAACATCTACAAATTCAAACATGTTTTAGACTAGGTTTACGCCCAGTCCATAGTTCTATGGGTGTCATGGGTACCGACTTAGGAGGAACTAAGTTCAGAATATAGTTTGTAGTTTTTAATGCATAACCCTAAATGAAGAGGGTCAAATAAGAGTAACTCATCATAGATCTAACCATTTTTAAAAGAGTCCTATTTATTCTTTTTGCTGCACTATTTTGTTGAGGAGTTCTAGATGTAGACATTTGAGATGTCATTCCTTATTTTGATAAGTAACTAATGAACTCATTGGAGAGATATTCTCCACCACGATCGGATCTTAGTGACATGATACATTGCTCATGCCATTTCTTCATTTTTTCCTAAACTCTCTGAATTTCCCAAAGCACTCAGACTTACGCTGCAACAAATGAACATATTCATATTTTGAGTAATAATCAATGGAAGTCATAAAATACTCATAACCACCTCTCTCTTGAATGTTCTTTGGACCATATAAATCAAAATGAATTAACTTTGATTTACCATTTGCTCTATTTTTATTTGAGGGAAAATGTTTCTTAATCATTTTTCTTTCTAAATAGGATTCACATGTTAGTAGGTCCTCCGCTTTTAATGAATCTAAAGTTTTATCTCGAACCAACCATGGAATTCTGCCTAGATTTATATGACATAGACATAAATACCATAAATAAGTCTTATTATATTCACAAGAATATTTTCTTTTACTTGAAAAGTTAACATTATTCAGTTCAATAGTTTGTTATAGTTCAGGAGAGATATTAATAATAAAAATATCATCAATCAATGTACCAGCAGAGGTAGAATATTTATTATAGCTAATAACACAATCATTATTAGAAAAATTAACATTGTAACCATCTCTCAAAGCTCTAGAAACTAAAATAGACCTTTTTCTAATAGTAGGTGCATATAATACGTCTTTTAAAATTAAAACTCCATCACTACTAAATTAAATACTAATATTTCCTAATGCTAAAGATGGAGCTACTGAACCATCTTCTTGAAAAATACTAACTTCACCTCTAATCAGCCTATGCATTTCTTGAAATCCTTGAAAAGTAGTGCACATATGATTAGTGGCTCCTGGATCCACACGCCATGAATCGATAGAAATAACTGCCAAAAATATTTCAACAATAAGTGAAAGTGAGTTACCTGCCTTATTTTTCTTTTTAGCTGGTAAAATTGGACATTTTGCCTTTTTAATAACCCGACTCTAGAAATTAGAACACTTGTCTTTAGGCTTTTTTCATGCCTCAAGTTGGAGCTACAACTATCTTAGCATTATGAGTCTTTTTCTTCTTCTATCTAGCTTTTGATTTAGAAATAAAACCTTTTTGTATACAACAATAGTAATGCTAAATATAGACTTATTTTATTCATATTATAGTTCAGGCAAAACTATTTGGCAAAGATTGTAATAACATCTCAACCTCTGAGTCATTATCAATTTTAACCCCCAAGACCTCTAATTCATTTAGACGACTCATCTTGTTTAGAATATGGTCTCTAATAGGAGTGCCTTCAGCCATCTTAGTACTCATAGGAGCTCTCATGGTGGTCTGCTTTGTTGTGCGACCTTGGTCACTAAATATTTGTTTGAGACATTCAAAAATCTCAAAAGCAGAATGCATATTCTGTTGCTGATGTTGTAACATATTTGACATTGAAGCATAATGTAACAATGTGCCATCTCATCAGTTGTTTTCTATTTCTGATAAGCTACTTATCATCATCACTAGACTGGTCATTTGGTTTAGAGGGACATTCTTCAAAGAGTACAAACTTATATGCTTTAGCAGTTAACACAATGTCAAGGTTTCTCCTCCAGTCAACATAGTTATGACCTTTAAGTTTGTTTTGGATCAAAATTGTGCTAAGGGAGTTAAAAGGAGACAAATTGAATGTGATATTGAAAAATTTTACAATATAAATTATTTACAAAGATTTAAACTAGGCTTGTGATATCAATTTATTGAAAAATAGTACAGAATAGAAGCATTCCAGAATCATCCTGCTTACCTAAATTATAGACAATAAATATAACCACGTAGATCACACAAAGAGTGCTTAAAATTAACCAAGGAATACCTCTTAAAGAGTGGGTAGATATTTTAATACAAGTATGTCTTTAGTTCTGTGATCTTCTACAGTGTCCTTAATTCACAACAGTCGAACTCTCTCATAACTTAGGTGGGAAAGTACTAGATAAAGCTGAATTGTCTTTCTAGGTTAAAAAGAACTTCTATTTATAGAGATATTTTTCCAGTCCAAATAGGAACAAAAACACATGTTTGTTTTTTCTTGAACAAGGAAAAGGCGACCAGTTATCTCTTTCCCCTAGAAATTAGCATTTTGCGTTCTAATTTAATATGAACATTGTAAAAACTACAAAATTAATTACCGAGGTCCCCTATTATGAAAATAATTTAAATATTTATTTGAATAATTCTTACCAGAATAAATTATAAATCATTCCACTAAAAGTTCATAATTACACTCCCTCTATTTTTATTTTAAAATTTTCCATTAACACTTATATGTAATTCCCTGTGTTATGATTACAAATACTAATGAATAAATTAAAAAATTGACAAATTTAATATAATTATTAATTTTCTTTATAGCAATGTTTAGATTTTTTCATATGTCGAATTAATAAATTCGTTGTCTGGATTTTACACATGAAAACTTATAAACTTCTTATAAAAGGCGTATCATCAATCTTTATACTGAGACATGGATTCCATGAACTAAATTGTTATTTCACCAATATATATTATCATTATTCAATCTACTAGGACTATTGACCCCTCTCATAATTTCACCTGTTAATAAATCAAAACGATAAATAATATATACAAATTATAATAGTCATATCAATATTAAGGATATAAATACATTTAATAGTTTAGAACATATGTTTTTATCAAGCAATCGAGTATGAGAAGTTAGAACTATACCATTCTCGTAATTAAGATAAATTACATTTAATCTCGTGCTACAATTGTTTGGATGGTTTGTTCAAATTTCCATCTACGATTGTAAACTATAACTTTCACTTATAAGAACTGATGATTTGATCTTTTGCATGTAAGCTTAAACTCGATACATCATCTACTATATAAGTTGAAGACATATATTTAATGTAATAATTTATTGAATTGAATAAATAAGTAAATAATTATTTGGTAAATAATACTATATCAAAACACATGTTCTTATAGTATATACTAACATAATGAGGCCCGACATGCTAAGTAACCAAAAGTAATCTTCACTTTTGAATTAAAAGTCATGCATAAAATATCGATCGCAGTACTTTTATGAAGACTAATTTAATTTATGCGATTTGCGTGTGAATAAAGCGCGTACCCCATGTGATAAAAAATACTATAAGAAAATATAAAAACTTCATCATTAATCAATCACCTCAGATTTGTCTCAATGTTTGTCTAGATAATATATGTCATTTTTCTACACTAGAAAAGTCCAACATATTGCGCATTGTTTCTTCACTTCAAGATCCATAACCATCAGAAAGCAAAATAGTACTGGATCTTTAGACTCTTTCTGAATTTTAAAACACTCTTATTGAATCTTTAGACTCTCTTCAAATTTTAAAACACTCTTTAAGAAGCGTATAATAGTATTCTATGGTATATATTATGTGAAATAAGATAAATCAAAATGAAAACTACAAAACCTATGTAAACTTAGATTTCTGGAAAAACGTTGCACCTCAAAAAAAATCATAGCTCTTTAATCCAACTTCCTTAATGATTTCAATGTAGAATATAATATAATCTGATAAAAATGATAAAGAAATAAGTAAACACCAATATTACTAGTTTAGGAGCTTAGAAGACAATACTATCTACAAGTTGCCGAGCAATCAATTGCTCTTCCTAATTTATACTCATCAGATACATGAATGACCAATGTCTCTTTATTTGATCTACCATAGATTTCTTCCATGTATAAAATATTTCTTTCGTTTCTTATTACTTGGGCCTTTTGAGTTGGCACATCCCTTAAGAAAGTTTTAGTTAGAGGTGCATTTTACTAAACTAACTTTGTTAATGATTCTTTCTTACCCCAAATTTGACTATTAGTTACTACTTTATGTATTTATTGAGTACTAAGGATATTATGGGAAAAGGAGGTGTTTAGTTGACTATTGACCACTGTTAGGCACCATATCTAGTAAGTACAAATAAACCTGTAATGACCCTCCAAGTTATTTTCTCAATTTTCACATGTTTTGGGTGTTTTGTGCCTTTCCACAACGTCTACCAATAATTTATGACTTGTCAAAATTGTCGGTTTAATTATGGAATAGTTCATTTGGATTTTAAGCTCATTTTTTTTTCAAAACTTTTTACTATTATGGAAATGGTCTCGAACCAAAACTCCTAGTAAACAACCACATATGAGAAATCTGACAACATCATCAGCTCCTAGTGATGGCATGCATACTGTTAGGCACATTCATAAGTAGACATTTATGATTCTTTTATTCAGATACTAAGTTTTGATGGATCCGTTGAGTCCAAAATGTCAAATTTGGTATGGTAGTATAGTTTGTTTTCACATACGGGGTTCTAAATAAATCTCAAGCATACAGTTAGAGTCTATTTGGACGTAGAAAAATGCTGGTTTTCAACATTTGGTGCAGGGCACCTTTCTTCTTTACATTTGCGGAGAGTTGATGCATTCACCAAATGTTAAAGTTATTGACCTTTGTGATCGCATGCCTTCTATTGTGTTTGTGATAAAAGGTCAATCCTCCCTGATTTAATTTATTCTTCGCATTCATGAATGGTCCATCGTATTTGTAATGGTTTTCCCTGATTGTTCATCACATTCGTGGCTTGTGGCTTGCGTTCACAATGAACTATTTTCTTGAGCTTTGAAATCGCAGATAGTGGGCCTCACGTTCGCGATGAGTAACTACTGGCTGTATATATTTTCTCCTTCCATGATTTTATATCATTTTCTCGCTATTTTCTGCCATTTTAGTTTCGAAGCTCAAGAAACTTATGGAAAATCATCTATTGGGGATGGGGATGAGTAGAGGATGTTGAGGTAATCATTACCTACTAATTTCTTGATAACTTCCCACCCTAAGTTATCCATAAACTCTAGATTTTCTCTTTTAGTTTTCTTAGTTTTTGGGGTTTATTTAAGCCCCAATTGAGAATCCATTTGTGCTCAAGTTTGATCACACATTCCTTGTTTTTCGAGGGACCTCATGACAAATTTAATTTTTAAATTCTGTCAGCAGATCCCATGAACCCATTTTTGATCTAATTTTTAGCGCAGAGTTTTATATAAAAATATAAGCATCGTTTTAATCCTATAAATGCGTAGATGATTAGTTTAATAGTGCAACATCATTCTCCATTGACGAAGGCGAGCGATTTGTGGATGGTTCAGTAATATAGTTCAACATCGAGTTAGGATTCGATTATACTTTCCTTTAAAAGATTGTATAGTGTATGGATTGCATGCTAGGTAGGGATTATAGGATGAGATTATGATTAGTATATCAATCACGACCCAAAAACCAAGGGTTATGATGACGCTTGTCGCGGCAAGCCTTGATAAGTAAGCCTCTCACCCAAACTGATATGAAAAGGGAAAATAATACCAAAACCCAAGTTAAGGCTTCTAGAATGAAGCCGAACCACACACATACAATAATAGCGAAAAAAATACATAACTAATATACCATAAATTTCTCAAAATTTGGTATCACAATGTAAGAACCAACTAAGTACATCTCAAATCAATATATATAATGGATAGTTCAAAAAGAACATAATCTGTCTCAAAATACAAAAACAAGTCATAAACTAAACAATAGGAGGTAGTAGATCAACTCTGAATGTATAGATCGACCGCTACCTAAAAAATAATCTAAATACCACCTGAATCAACTGCCGTGCAGAGCACTTGTACCTGGATCTTCACCAAAAAAGCGTAGTAGAGGTGAGTATGGTCAACTTGTACTCAATAGGTATCATAGGCCAACTGACCAAAGTAAAAATAAAGCATATAAAGTAGACACTACGGGCATTTCACCTACAGTAAAAAAATGTTCCAAATGATAGTCCACACCATCTGCACTGCCAGTTCTACAATATACACATATACCAAAATACAATTAGAAGAAAAAAGCACAAATAGATAAATATCACATCAAGAACGAAAATATAACACAAAATGCACACAACATATGAAATGCAATAAAGATAAGATGATGATGATGATATGATGCATGAGGTTGTCGCACAACCTCCGTAGACACATACCCACCATATACAATCCAATATCTAATACCAATCCAATATACATAACTTCTCTTCGACACATACATTGGCAAAGGTTTTTTAAAGATGTCATATTTTCTGTCAGAAAAAGCTAGTATTTCCATGGTGGTACCAATGTTTCATGAATTTGTATGATATGAGGATGTAATGCTCACAACCAACCAGAATGAGAATTTTCAAATCCAACTAATATACCAACCATGTGAGCCACTAATCTACTTAATATGCCAACTATCTATGATCCAATATTGTCCATAAACCAGTAGAGTAAGATATACAGTAAAATACCATTTGATACCACACAAATACCAACTTAGACATTTTTCCACCCAGAAGAATACAATCAATTACATAAATACCAGGCCAATAACATTATATAAGGCCCCACATGGCCACTCATAGTAGATAAAGTCTCAAAACTACCAAATAACAACAACATAGGGCCCCATACGAGCACAAAACAACAATAAAGCACACCATGAAGAGAAACTAGGGATTTAGAGCTTACCCAATCTTGAAAATTGAAAAAATCACCCTAGAACACAAAAACCCAAGCTCTAAGTGTTAAAAATGGTGAAAAATTGAGAAAGGGGTATATATATACTAGGAGCCGCTAAAAGTGAGATATGAACATAGAACCACTATCTGAGATAATAGAAACTGGTACACCATGAAGACAAACTATCTCACAAATATAGGTATGGGCCAACTTCTCATCACTGAAAGAAACCTGAACCAAAATGAAATTGGCAGACTTTGTCAATCAATCCATGATCACCCAAAGATCATTACAACCACAAAAAATACAAGGCAACCTAGTCATGAAGTCCATAGTGATTCATTCCCATTTCAACTCCGTAATGGGTAACCTCTGAAGCAAACTGCCAGGGCTTAAATGCTCAGCCTTTATTTGCTGGAAAAATAGACAACTAGATGCAAAATCTACTACTTCCCTTCTTATACTACCCCACCAGTAGTGCTGTCTCAAATCTCAACACATCTTAGTCACTCCTAGATGAATGCAATACCTGGAATAATAAGACTCCTCTAAAATCAATCTAATCCAATCACCCACTCTTGATATAGAAACTCTACCTCTAATCCTCATAACACAATTTAAATCAAGCAAGGCTTTCTTAGCCTCACCACTCAACACCTTATCCTGAATCACTCTCAATTCAACATCATCAAACTGAAGAACCCAAATCTGCTCCATCAAGGAAGACGTAGCCTCCACAAATACCAAAACAGATTCAGGTGTCAAAATATAAAGCCTAACTATCTGGTTAGCCAAAGACCCAACCTTTATGTCCAAAGGCCTATCTTAGGTCAAAAGATGCACCAAGATGCCCATGTTAGTCAATTTTTAACTTAAGGCATCCGCAATCACATTAGCCTTCCCCAGATTACAGAGAATAGTAAGGTCATAATCCTTAAGAAACTCAAGCCAATGATGTTGTCTTGTATTAAGATCTCACTAGGTGAAGAAATATTTAAGGCTACGACGATTTGAGAAAATCTTACAATGAACTCCATACAAGTAGTGCCTCCACAACTTCAAAGCAAATACAATTATACACAACTCTAAATCATAGGTAAGGTAAATCCTCTCATGGGATTCAACTGATGAGAAGCATTTGCAATCACCTTACCCTCCTACATCAATACAACACCTAACCAAACATTATAAGAATCACAAAAGATGGTAAAAAGCCACGCCCTTATGGGCAAAGGCAAGATATGCGTTGATGTGAACAAATCGTTGAGCTCTTAAAAGCCTCCTTCACAAGCATAGGACCATTAAAACAAAATCTTTATCTGAGTCAACTTGGTTAGCAAAGTTTCCATAGATGAAAAACCCTTATTAAAACACCAATAGTAACTTGCCAAGCCAACAAAACTCTGAATCTCAATAGGAGAAATAGTCCTATCTCAATCACGAACCGCTAAAATCTTGGCTGGAACGATCTTAATACCATCTTTGGTCACTATATGACCTAAGAAAGAAACAAAAACCAACCAAAACTCACATTTGGAGAACTTTGCATAAAACCTCTTATCCTTTAATCTCTGGAGCACAATCCGCAAATGCTCCTTATGGTCAACCTCATTCTTGAAGTAAACCAAGATATCATCTATAAGTACAATAACAAAAGAGTTGAGATAAAGTCAAAATACTCGATTCATCAACTCCATGAATGCGGCTAGGGCATTAGTCAAGCCAAAGGACATGACCAAGAACTCATAATGACCATACCGAGTCTGAAAAGCTATATTTGGAATATCCTAAGATTTAATCTTCAACTGGTGATACCCGAATCTCAAATCAATCTTTGAAAATATCAAATCACCCTAAAGTTGATCGAATAAATCATCAATACGAGGAAGAGAATACTTATTCCTAACCTCCAGCTTACTCAACTGCCGATAATCAATACACGTATGCATAGACCCATTCTTTTTCTTTAAAAACAAGCTAGGCGTGCCTCAAGGTGATACACTAGGTTGGGTAAATTCCTTATCCAACAATTTGTACAATTAATTCTTTAATTTCTTCAATTCTGTTAGGGCGATTCTATAAGGAGAAATAGAAATTGGCTTGGTGCCCGTCTCAACATCAGTGGCAAAGTCAATATAATGATCTAAAGGTATACTACGAAAATTTGTAGGGAACCTATCTATGAACTTATAGTAAATACAAATAAAATTCAAATCAGGCAGCGAAGCATCACTAGTATCACGGATATAGGCCAAAAATAATAAACATCCCTTCCCAACCATGCGATGAGCCTGAAGGAAAGATCTAACTCTCATGGAACCCTAATGAAACATATTCTTCCAAGTTATCCTTGACATATCCAATGAAGCTAAGTTCACAGTCTTAGCATAACAGTCTAGGACAATATGACAAAGAGCTAACCAATCCATACCCTAGATGATATCAAATCAACTATATCTAGGATAATCATATCTACCCAAGTCTCATGACCAGCAAAGGTCACAACACAAGATCAGTACACTCGCTCCACCACTAACGAGTCTTCTATGGGGGTAGATATATAGATAGCATGGTAAGAGGCTTATTAGAAGAATCAAAACTCTAAGAAAAATATATAGACACATAGGAAAAAGTCGACCCCAAATCAAACAACAAAATACAAATCTAATATAAACAGGGATGATACATATGACGACAGTGTCAGAAGCCTCTACATCTAGTTTGGCGAGTATAACATAGCACTGCCCATGACCACCACCCATTGAGTAGCCTTGTGACCTACACCACGTGCACTACTACCTATATCTCACGTACCTTTAGTAAAACCTCTACATATCATTATTGATATATGATTAGGCTTGAAAACACAATTGGGTTAGTCCTTGGCCAGACGCCCAGTCTCATCACACACATATCAAACTTTGTAGGCTAACTCAATAGGGGGAGGTACGCCGTGTTAGAAAGACCATCCAAAGATATTGAACTAAAAGAACCACTACCTGAACCCTATAAGGCTTTCTGCACTGGTCTACAATGATACCCATAAAAGCCTCTAAAATATCTACCTCGAGGAGTGTGACCTCTAAACTTGCCCTGCTGGTGCACTCTCTTGGTGACTCCTTAAGACGCTTGAAGAATGACTTAGTCATTTTAGCATGATCTACTATACTCTTAAATGATGCCACTGATACTACTATCTGGGCAGTAGAAAGCTAAAGTAAACATCCAACCCCTTCACAAACTTTTGAATCTTCTTAGACTGGGTGGCAATATCTAGACAAGGCATAGAAATATTCCTCATACTCTACAAAAGTCATGGAGCCTTGATCCAATTAATCAAACTTATATCTCATCTAATCCCTCAAACTATATGGCACAACCTTGTCTAAAGAGGGCCAGATCCTCGTTACTAAGGCTTAGGAGAAAGTCCCCTAGTACTACCTCTAAAAAAGATAGATCCTCATTCCTGTCCTCTACCTCAGGCTTATCCATGGGTCATAACTTTCCTTCTAGTCTAAGCTCTCTCCTTAGGTAATGGATTCACATCTCTAACCTCAAGAGATCTAGTCCTCATCATCTATGCAAAAAAGAGTGAAATATAATTTAAACAATAAAGTATGAAATAATAATGTGCATGGTAAGGAACAAAATAAGGAAAGTTTCCTAAGGATATCTTATAGCCTCTCAAAGATAGATACAAACATTTACGTACTAATCTGTGAGACTCTTCTAGATATCTTGCTCTTACACTGATGAGACCAATGGACCTGGATGCTCTGATACTAATTTGTCATGACTCAAAAATAAAGGGTCATGATAGCACTTGTTAGAACAAGCCTTGATAAGTAAGCCTATTACCCAAACTGATATGAAAAGGGAAAACAAGACCAAAACCTAAGGAAAAGCTTCTAGAATAAATTCCAACAATACATATACAATATTAGCAAAAAAAAGACATAACAAAGATACCATAAATCTTCCAAAATCTGGTGTCACAGTGTAAGAACCAACTAAGTACATTTTAAAGTTAAAAGATACAACTAATAGTCCAAAAGGAATATAATATGCCTCTGAATATGAAAATAAGATATAAACTAAACAAGAGGAGATTGTAGATCAACTCAGGAAGCATATATCAACTACTAGAATAAGCTATCGTGTGGCACACTCATACTTGGATCTACAACAAAAGGGCATAGTAGGAGTGAGTACAATCCACTTTTACATAGTAGGTATCATAGGCCAACTAAAAAGCTTAAAAACAAGTATATAAAATACACACTATGGGTAAGTCACTTGCAATCACAAAATGTCTTAAATGGTAGCCCATAATATTTCCACTAATAGTTCTACAATATACATATATACCAAAATACAATTATAGTAAAGAAGCACAAATAGATAAATATCACATCAGGAACAAAAATACAACACAGAATATACATAGTGCATGAAATATAATGAAAATGATGATGATGATAATGATGTGATCCAATGAAGATGATGATGTGATGCATGAGGTTGTCACACAACCTACATATACACCTATCGATTTGTGCTCCTAAGGTAGGACCCATGGGAGGTTTGTCAACCCACATATAATCCAATATCTATAACTTCTCTCCAGCACATATATCGATAGAGGGTTTTTAAAGATACCACATTTTCTATCCAAAAAGTCAGTATATCCACGGTGGTACCAATGTTTTATGAATGTGTACTATATGAGGATATAATGATCACAACCAATCAAAATGAGAATTGCTAAATCAATCTAATATGCCACCATGTGAGTCATAAATCTACTTAATATGCTAATAATCCGTTATCCAATATAGTCCATAAACTAATAGAATAAGATATACAATAATATGTCATTTAATACTACACAAATACCAACTAATACATTTTTACACCAAGAAGAATATAATTAATTACATAAATACCAGGCCAATAACATCATATAAGACCCTACACGGTTACACATAACAAATAATAGATCAAAATCTGCAAATAACAATAACATAAGCTCACACGGGAAAAAAATAATAATAAATCCATTTTCAAGATTGGTTCCCACACCCATAACATGATTTTATATCAATACTAACTATCCGGCCAGTCTAAAGAAAGTTAAGCCATAACCTATTTTGAATAAAGAAAATTAGGCTCGAAAGACTTTAACACGGAGCCTTACACCCACGAATGGATTTGAAATTAACTAAAATATACAAATATTGAATCTACGCGTCAAAAGAAAGCCAACAATATCTACATGTCTCATTTTTGTATTGGGGTCAAAATGGACCACCAAAATAGGTTTTTGAAAAAGGGTAAAATTGGGATTTTAGTTTAAAATATATTATCCATGATTAAAGTGATGCATATAAGAAAACTCAAGTGAAAATTGGTTAAAGTTGGGGTTTAAATTGAATAATTAGTAATTTAGGTCTCCTGGGCCAAAATCTCCAAATTCTACTTTTGAAATCTAGTTTTAAAAAGACTTAAATGACAAGAATTGAAGAAAAATAATTGAAATATGGATTTTGGAGTTTACCCAAGCTTGATAATGGAGTAAATCACCCAAGAACACAAAAACCCAAACTTTAAATGTCAATAAATGGTGAAAAAATTGATAAAAGGGTATATATATAGAGCACAAATCACGGCGAAATGCATAGGGAATCATGCCAATCATCCCTACACCCTAAAAATACCACAAAGCAAATATGAAGAGGGGTGAAATGGTCAAATCACATAGTAATTAATAGTTTAAAAAATAATTACCAAAAATTAAGTCATTACAATATTCTAGCTTAATCTATTTAGGGAATGTGGGGTCAAAATATGAACCAAACCTTAGCCTAGAATTCTTTTGATAGCCTTAGGATCCCATCACCCTTAATTATAACATGATTAACCATGGGGTGATGTTAGTGATCCTTAGTGTAAGACTTACCATTTGACTTAGAAAATTGGGTAGTATTTCCCTAATTAGATCCTTTTAGTGCTTTATGCCCTTGATTATCATTATTTTCTGAGTTATGAGACTTTATGATATTGATTATGTACAGTTGGTCTTGAGGCCGTGGTTACAATACTATTTGGATTCTAGGTTAGTAATTAATCCTTAGAAATGACATGGTTATAGTTACGATTGCGAAGACGCTTATCGTTGAATTATTTGGATACTGGTGATGGCACATATTGTTATGCACATTCATACTTACTTAGTGGTACGATTCCAACCAAATCCTTGATTTTTATACTATTTTCTAAAAATAAATTTGTTTTCTGTTTTCATTTTTAAAATGGTTTTTTACAATATAAATTGCGCTACCCTTTTTAATGATCCATGTGCTTTTAGAAACTAGATATGCCATTTTAGAAGCTAGACCGAGATTGATTTTACACCATTACTATTCTACTTCTTTACCACCACCATTTACTTTGATTGACGGAGATTTTGGCCCTTTCTATATTATTATACTGATTTAGTTTCATACTTGATCTCGGGCAATAGATTTATGTATTTACACTATTTTAGTCATAGATTGATTCCATGCACTTATTATACATATATATCTCTCCAACACTGGATGGAGTAAACTAGTTATGATAATTATTAGAAGTCATGGTGTGCAACTAACTAGTGTATATGGATATCTCAAGTTCCCATGGGTCCCTTTATCTGTAAGTCACAGTGCCAAAAAAGTTTGGTCACCATAGGTCCTGCCTTTGTGAGCTTTTGATTTGGAGGAGGTCTACACTCGGTATATTATGGCTCTTAGATCAAATATGGTTTACTATTGGTTTATGTCCATTATTTCATTCATATGCATTGCCTATCACCATTATGATTGTTTAGTTCTTATATCTCTTGATCTTATGAGGAGTTGTATAAGTATAAGCTATGATTGATGTTAGTTGAGTGCTTTTTTGAACCTTCTGAGCCTATGGGGGCCCGGTTAGGTTATTGTTTGTCCAAACTAGCCAATTACTTTATTGTTGAATTTCATGGTTAGTTTATGGTAAGATGGTAATGGAATGGTACCTGATATTAGTAGTACGATCTATTTTCCCTTCTCTATTATGGTAAGTTTCATTATTGATGCATTATTACATGATTAGGCATTATGGTTAGATACTCGATTATTCTAGTATTAGCTTTTCTACTTGGTTAGTATTCCTTAAGATGTTAGATTAGCTCTCTCAAGTTTTAATTTTGAGCTATTCATATATGTATGTATGTATATATGTATATATGTGTATATATGGTATTTCCTTATATGCCTTTTATTCTTTGTCTATTCATATTGTATATGTATCCTTTGGCCTTATATTGTTACTATCTCCTTATTTTACTCTTTATTTGAATATTGGCTAGGGATATATAGTAGCACACTTTAGTTCTTTAATATAGATAGAATAGGATAGTTTATCCATGTTGATCTATTAATAATGTCCTATTTAGTTTTCATGGTTAGTTTTTTGTAGTTTATATTTCTTCTTAATATGTTATTTATTCTTGTATTTTCTTTGAAGCTCAGTCAATCGATGCCTACTGAGTACTACGTGTTAGGTACTCATACTATACTTTTGTAGCCTATAGATTATAATATGATTTCTCGCTGTTGATGTGTGCATCATGTGGAGCTGCTATAAATTGGAGATTTGGGGCGAGATCTTAATATTTGGGGTACTCCTTCTCTCCCTCGTATTGATGAGACTTACCTCTATGTTATATTTTGGAGATGGTATAAATGTATATTTATTTTGTGTTTCACTTTGTATTCTATTATATTTGAAGCTTTTCTACTAACTTTATTAGGTCTTGGGGTTGCTTTATATATATTAGCCTCTTTATCATATTCATTCTACTGCTTTCTTTCATTCTCTTGATAGTTTATTACTAGATGTTCTGAATTTTAGGTTGGCTTACCAATTGGTGGGTTATAGTAGGCACCATGATGACCTTAGAAATTAGGTCGTGACAAATTAATATCAGAGCTGGGTTTACTAGTGTGTTGGTACAAGAGCTAAGTGTCTAGTAGAATTTTGTGGATCGATACCAAGATGTTTGTATCCTATCTTTGGAAGGCTATAGAGTATTCTTAGGAAATTCTATCCTTGAGTCCCTGCCATGTGTCCATATTTCTATGAACCTCTTAGAACTTTCTTTTATTCTATTCTTTCCCAGACAAATGGTGAGAAGTTATCCATGGATGCAGATGAGACTTTTATAAGTGTTTTAAGAGTTTTAGCTCTTTGTCGGGCAAGGGAGTTTGAGATTAACATCAAAGATCTTCAGCACCAGCTGGAAAATTTAGGGCTATCCTAGGCTTTGGTAGAGTTTTAACCACCTTAGTCCTTCAATATCTAGTATTGAGGATTTTGAGTATTTTAGCGGTTACTTCTCAGCCAGAGATAATGTCCAATACATTGAGTGGTTCTCAGACAAAAGTTGGGTGGGTTGGTGTTCAGCCGGGTTCTCTATCTATTTAAAAATATAAGATTAGGCTCTAGAGTAGGCCAGACATACTCCCATATTATATCCTTCAAAGCATGAGTTGATGTATGGATTTGTCAGAGGATTGACTTTGCTACTGTTCTTGGCATTAGACCATTTGATAACAGTAGGGTCTTCTTTCCTTCAGGTTATTGATCATGTGAAGACTACAGAGAGGGCATGTATTAAGACATATAGAGGTGGCGGTGAGAGGCTATGTCATTAGTACAATATTGTTAGTATTTTGTTCAGGAGTGAGGATCTTCTCAATCAGGATCAGTATCACTTATGGCCTATCAATTTTATACAAGTAGCATCCCAGACTATAGGTGGATCTTAAATCAATCGTAGTGGTCATAGTGGACAAAGTTCTTATTTGATATTGCATAGCATTTCATAGAGATCTTCAAGATCAGCAGGTATAGTGCATTAGAGAGTCCAACAGGCATATTTTGATTATGGAGAGGTTGGTTATTAGTCTAGAGAGTTCCCCCGACATGAGTTAGTTATTTAGATAGGATCAACACATATTTCTCTCCATCCTAGAGCTCTTAAGGTATGTTATGATTGTGAGAAGGAATATCATTTCAGTAGATATTATCTCAGGCTTTAATTGGTCAACCAGTTGGGAACAACTCATGTTTCTTATTAGGTTAGAGCTTTAGGGTTTTTACAATAATAGAGAGATCTATCACTATTCCAGAAAGTGTCCCAAACATGGGATTATTAGTCATTCAACTCATCTAAATCAATCTCATAAAGTTATGGTACCTTCAATTTGAAGTGGTGCACTTAGTGTCTCAGTTGGTAATTTAGACACTTAATCTGAGTTTGACTTCGTATTCCTTTAGGAATTTGAAGATAATGACTTTGAACTCCTTTGATATAAGTGACATTTGACTTATTATCTTTTACTTTCTATTTGAGTTAGGTTGGGGTTTTCATACCTATTGGTGATTTTATGCTTTGATATCACTATATTGTTGTTGTAGCCTTTGTGTAGATTTTTATGCTTATGGACTACCACCTTAGATGATTTCTTTTAGTAGTGGATTATGTGAATCCGTGTGGTATTTTCCTTGGGATGTAGCATTTGGGTTCAAGTCTCATTTTCTTTGGCATATTAGCCTTATTATGACCTTAGAGTGGTATTGGTTATGTCTTTCATCCTTGGTGCCTCATGCACCTTATGTTGTTGTTGTTGTTGTTTTTATTATTTTGGTTTTTACCAATTGTTACTTGATAGATGGCTAGATTGGTGTTATCTAGTTAGAATATCCTTTCTTGAGATTTTCCTTTGTTGGCTTAGATGAGTAACTCGGTTGGTTCGTTACCTTTCTTTTATTAAGGTGAGATTCATTATTTCCCTTCTGCCAGCGAGGCAAGATTGATTATTTAGTGGATTGTAAAAGAGGAGGTAGGTTTGGCCTTTTTTGATTTTGTTATGGTTCTACAATTGGAATCGATTTTATTGCCCGTGTCTAATGTGGAAAAGTCTAAGGCTCACTTTTCTAATTTTCTAAAACTCTAGAATTAACTATTTTTTTCTATGGTCATTACCGAGGTTGATAAATTTGAGGTTTTATTTTTTGATATGGAAAGCTCATCTCTTAATAGTGGTCTTGAATTGATGTTGCAAAGTCTAATGTTTATTTTTTTATTTTGTTGGGTAAGTCTCCTGGTGATAGTCTTGATATCAACATTGGTGTTGAGTCGGGTACTCCATTCGTCCTCTAATGTGGTTCATGATTTAGTTGAGTCGAGGTTGGTTTTATGAGTGAGTCTAAAAGAATTTCATTTTGGCATTTGTTCAGCCTAACATGACTTTGTGGAGTGCTTATCCTTGGATTTATTTTTTATGGCTATTTATTATCGTAGATTGAGTATTGGATTGACTAAATTCAGGATAAGGTTGTGTTTCTCTAAATTGCTCGAGTTTATGTTATCCCTAATATTGTTTGTAGCCATGGTGAGACCTTGGTTATGCCTAGATGCATAGTACCCTCTAGCAGATGTAGATTTGATTGCTCATTTCTTTAGTATGTGATTTAGTTCAGCTGTGGTTATGTCTTTATTAATAATTCAGTGTCAGTCATTACAAGAGCCGTTGGATATATGCTTAGTCTCTAAAGGTGATATTGGTTTGGGGTATATGCCTAATTTTTGATAGTGAGATTGATTTGGAAATTTTTCCTTAGCAAAAATTTATTGGCTCTTTGAAGGGAGGCTTGAAGGTTATGATAGATTTTGGAATTTGGATGCTTATCCATCAATTGGATTGGTTTGGATAGTTTAGTTTGAGCGATTCATATTTGGTGTTCAGATTTCAACTATGGGTGGTAGAGCTTGATTGCAGCCTCCGTTTTGAAATATGACTCAGTCGAGACTTCATCTATAGGTTGACTAGGTCTGTTAGTTACTAACAACTTAATTTTATTCTGTATGGATAGATTATGCTTGATAGATGCTTGGAGGATGGTCTGTGGCATATGGTATTGGTTTCTACTGCTGTTGGCCTTGATTTCTTAGTTGTCCTGGGAAATTTTGAATGTCTACTCAGTGAGAGAACTGTACCCAAGTTTGGCTTAGCATGGTTTTACCCATAGTTGGTGAGACATTCTGGAGCGATCATTCAACTTTGAGAGATTATTCTTGGGATTCATGATTATCAAGTTTGAGGGTCATTCGGATCAATTGTAGATTTTTCTAGATATATAAGCATTGATCATCTCCATTTTTGTATCTGGTTAGCACCTTATGGTCTTATTCTTATGCTTTACATTATGGATTTTCAGTGGATCAGCTTTATTCTTTCGAGGTTAGTATGATGTGATTGTGTAGTCGGGACTAGGATAACCTGTGCAGATCAGAGTGGTTAGCAGGTTTGGAATGACAAAGGAATGTTGGCTTTGTAATTTAGAGTTGGTTGCATGATTCATGCCTTGGATTGTTTTTAGCTTTGTTGAGTTTCTACCTGATTATGCTTTTATCCATGTAATGTCAGTATGGCATGATTTGGGTTTACGTGTTTCATTTATGTTCAGCTCAGTTGGTTGTTCAAGATGAGTTTTGGGCTATTTGAAAAGTAAAGTAAAAAAGTTGGTTGAAAAGAGAATACCTATAGTAAACTTCCTTGGAAGCATTATTTCGGGTTAAAGGATATCTGGGGTCTTTCTCAGAACATACAGGCCTAGTACCTCATCCTTTTGAACTTTCAAGCTCTTCCTATCTATTGACTTTTGCGTACAAAATCCCTTCTAGTAGTGGATATTGTAATGGCCACCGTTTTCTTGATTTCTATTCATTTTTGACGTTTTGATCTTTTTCATAGCGGCTACAGGTCACTTATGACTTGCCAGAATTGCTAGTTTGATTATCCGATCATTTGGATTTTAGGCTTATTTTTCTATTTTAGAGCTTTCATTGTGAAAAAATTGGTCTTGAACCAGAACTCCTATTAAACAGCCTCAGATGAGAAATCCGGTTTGCCATCATCTCCAAAATATTGATTTTATGCTAGGGGACCCTTGATTTAGGTCTCGAGGCTTTCAGACTCATTTTGAAAAATTGATTAGAAATTTATTAAAATAGAACTTGGTATGGGATCCATAGTTTTTATTAAAATAATCTCGGATGAGATTTTTTATGGTTCCTTTGAATACGGAATGTCGAATTCGGTATGGTGTCATAGTTTATTTGCACCCATTGGGTTTTGAACGAATCTCAAACATCCGATTAGAGTCCATTTAGAGTTAGGAAAATGCTGGTGTTCAGTGTATGGTTTAGGGAACCTTTTTTCTTCATGTTCATGAGGATTTGACCACGTTTGTGAAGGGTCAAGTTATTGATCTTCACAATCGTGGGCCACGTATCGTATTTGTGATGAAAGGTCAATTCGCCCTAATTCGATTCTTTCTTCATATTCATGATGGTTTTTTCCAGTTGTTCATCGCGTTTGTGACTCATGCCTCGCATTCATGATGAACTATTTTCTTGTGCTTTGCGATTGCGACCAGCGGACTCGCACTTGGGATGAGTAATCCTCTATCAGTAGATATGTTTCCCTTCTGCAATTTTACACCATTTTCTGCCAGTTTAGCTCTAAGATTTCAAGAAACTTGTAGGAAATCATCTATTGGGGTGAGAATTAGTAAAGGTGAGGTGGTCATTTCCCACTAATTTTTTTTGTAAATTTCCACCCCAAATTATCCATAAACTCTAGATATTCTCTTTTATTTTCCTTAATCTTTTGGCCTATTTAAGCCCTAATTGAGACTCCATTTGTGCTCAACTTTGAGCACACATTCCTTATCCTTCAAGGGACATCGTGCTGAATTCAATTTTGATATTTTGTTAGCCGGCCCACGGGACCATTTGTGATCCAGTTTTGGGCTCAGAGTTTTATATAACAATATAGCCTGTTTTAGTCCTATTAATTCATAGATGATATTTTGATAGTGTGATGTTATTTTTGAGACCATGAAGCAAAAATGTGCAATTTGTAGACGGTTCAAGAATGTGATTCGATATTGATGTAGGATTCAATTTATTTTTCTCTACAAGATTGTGTAGCGTATGGACTACATGCTAGGTAGGGATTGTAGGATGATATTATGACTAGTATATCCTGGCTCAACCCATTTAGGGAATTTGGAGTAGAAATGTGACCCGAACCTTAACCTAGAATCCTTGTTATAGACATAGGACCTTATCACCCTTGATTATAGACATGATTAATCATAAACTGATGTTAATGATTCTTAGTATAAGCCTTACCATTTGACTTAGAGAATTGCACGGTACTTTCCCGATTAGATACTTTTAGTGGTTTATGCTCTTGATAACTATAGTTTTCCGAGTTAAGTGGCTTTATGGTGTTAATTATATACTTTTGGGCCCTAGGATGTGGTTACGGTACTAGCTGGATACCAGGTTAGTAATTTATCCTAAGAAAGGACGTTAGAGTTATGGATGCGTAAATGCTTATGGCTGTATTATTTAGATGCTGGTGATGGCATGCATACTATTAGACACATTTATGCTCACTTAGTGGTATGATTCTACCCAAATCTTTGATTTTACTACTATTTTCTAAAAAGGAATTTATTTCCACATTTCACTTTTAAAATATTTTTTTTACTATGAAAATTTTACCACCTTATTTAATCATCTAGACTGAGATTGATTTTGGTACCTTACTATTTCACTTTTTACCACTACTACTTACTTCTGTCGATGGAGATTTTGATCTTTTTTGTGCTATTATACCAATTTAGTTTCAAACTTAATCTCGAGAAATGGATTTATAAATTTATACTTTTTTAGTCACGGTTCGAGTCCGTGTACTTATAATATATATATATATATATATATATATATATATATATATATATATACACTGCCTGGTCCTAAACCAGAACTTTCAATAATCATCATATATATATATCCAGTACTGGATGAGGTAGTTTGGTTATGATGATTATTGAAAGTTCTGGTTTAGGATCAGGCAGTGTATATGGATATCCTGAGTTCCCTAAGGGTTCCTTCATTCGTTAGCCATAGTGTCGGAGAATAATGGTCTCCACATATCCTGCCTTTGCAAGATACTGAGTTACGGGAGGTGTATACACTTGATATATTATGGCTCTGAAATCGAATATGGTTTACTATTGATTTATGTGCATTCATTCATTCATATGCATTTCTTATCACTAGTATGTTTGTTTGGTGCTTATATCTATCGGCCTTATGGGGGGTTGTATAGGTATAAGCTCTGATTGTTATTTGCTGAGTACTTGCTTAAACCTTCCAGGCTTATAGAGGCTCGATTAGGTTATTATTTATTCGAACTAGCGGTTACTTTATTAGTGGTTTTGATGGCTAGTTCGTGGGAGGATAATTATGGACTACTACCTGAGATTGATGATACATTTATGTTTTTCCTTCTGTATTATGGTAAGTTCCATTATTGATGGTTTATCTCACAGTTAGTCATTATGGTTAGAGACCCTAATTATTCTATTATTAACTTTTCGGTTTGGTTAGGATTCTTCAAGATGTTAGGTTGTCTCCCCCGGGTTATTATCTTTGAGTTAGCCCTATAAGTATGTATATATGTATGGAATACCGTATATCCCTTCCTTTCTTTGTCTATTCAAATTGTATATGTATTATTTGGCCTTGTATGATTATTATATCTCCTTATTTCACTCTTCTGTATATTGGCTAGGTATATATGGTATCGCACTTTAGTTTCTTAATACTGATAGAATATGATAGTTTATCCTTATTGATCCATTAGCATTATCCTATTTAGTTTTTATAGTTAGTTGCATGTATTTTATATCTTACTTTACATGTTATTTATGCTTGCATTATCTTTGGAGATCAGTCAGGAATTGCCTACTGAGTACCACATGTTTAGTACTCATACTACACTTCTGCAGCTTGCAGATCATTGTATGAGTTCTCATTATTGGTTTGAGCATCATGCAGAGCAGCTATGGATTAGAGATTTGGGGTGAGCTCCTGACGTCAGGAGTATTTCTGATCTCCCTCATATTTATTAGACTTATCTCTATATTATATTTTGGATATGGTTTGTACATGTATATTTTTTTTGTGTTTTCGTTTGTACTCTAATTGTATTAGAAATTCTTATACTAACTTTGTCAGGTGTTGGGGTTTACTTATATTTACTAGTCTTTTATCACATTCATTCCACTGTTTTCTTTCATTCTCTTCATGGTTCGATACTAGTTATTTCAGATAATGGGTTGGCTTACCTACTGGTGGATTATAGTAGGTGACATCATGACCTGAGAAATTAAGTTGGGACAAAACCCCTTCTGTCTTGCTGTGTAAGATTCCACAGAAGAAAAAAAAAGATAAACAACAATGGTTCATTGATCTTGGGTGTATTTATACGCCTAAGCACCATAACCTACCCATACTTTAGCTAAGTTTGGAGAACAAAGTGCCTAGTTTCTTATGTTTTTACTCTACTTCTATGTAATTGAGCTAACCGATGTGATTAGCATGATTTCAGGTATTAATGAGGTAGATGGAGACATAATGGGACTATGGAATGCGGATGACATATGACATAAGAGAGAGTAGCAGTCTGGACCAAATGTGGTGCCTAAAAACTATGTCCAAGGCTAATTTTCCATTTAGAGTTAGCTAGGGACTTAGAAGGAAATTATGAGGGAAAAGTTATTAAAACTACTTGATGCTGAAAAGTCACGTATTATTCATTATTCTGTATTATTTTTGCACTGAGAGTGACGGCTTAGCACTAAGGGAGAAACGAAACTTCTTCTTCTCCACCAAAAATTGGGTTCACTTTTTGGTATGATAATATTTCTATTGTGATTTCTGTTTTACTCATGAGTAGCTAAGTTATTAGTTAGGGTTATAGAAGCCTTGTAGCATACAATCTATTACTTTGGGCTGTGGAATTCATCATGCATTGATTTGTTTACATCATAATCTCTTTGTTTATCTTGAATTCTTGTGGTTGCAAACATAGAGGATGTGCCTTAAAACTCAACTTGTTCGATAGAAAGGTTGAGGTTCGGAAAAGAGAGTAGTGACAAAAAAATAGGATTGCCAACCCCTATTTCATATGTTAATGCCTTAACAGTATTAACTACTTGGAGATTTCGTATTGTTTTTGTAAGCACTTTTGATTCGAGAGAACTGAAGTGAATTAGTCCTTGATGGTTGAGAAACACTAGGATTATGTTATTAAATGCAATACATTTCTCTGTAAGCATGATGCATGTATGAATTTGTAAAACCCATAGTTAGAAAGCATTGAAAACTACAGGGTGGACCTAACCCTAGCTTGTTATTTCTCTGGATTCAAATACTACACATCTCTCATCTTGTTAAACTGAAACCATTAATTTGTGAACTAAATCAAATCCCCCCTTTTTATTTTACGAAAACAAATGATTAAAAGTTAACTAATATGCATAAAACTTAATTAGCACCATATTCCCTATGGAATTCGACCCCAACCTAGTTGGATTATATATTTGACAACGATCGCTTACACTCTTGTAAGGAGTTATAATTTGGGTGTATCAAATATTAGCGCCGTTGCCGGGGAATACGGTTGTAAATTGAGTTTATGTGTGTTAATTGACTGTTAGTCAAATTTCCTTATTTTATGTTTATTTGTTGTTTTTGTTTGTTACGCCTCATTGTCATTTATGCCATAGACCAGAAGTCCAGGAGAACCATTATTACCCTTCAATCCTGAACCTCATATCATTGAAAGAATGGCTAACCAACAAAAAGCTGAAAGATTAGCCGCTTTGGCTAATGCACAATTAAATCAATAGAATGCAGATAACCTAGGTTCGGTACCTAATCTAGATAAAGAGGACCTGAGAGATGATGATTTAATTGACCTGACTAATAAGAAGCATACAATGGGAGTAGTTTCACCTATAAATCAAAATTGTCCATTTAGAGGAAGACTAGGCCGTCAAACTGTGCAGTTTGATATTGACAACGATGAGGACAATTTAGATGGAGCTGGAGCTACAGGGGCAATCATTATACCACCACTAGATCCTTGGGTGAAATTCAACAACACCAGTATTATGATCCAGCTATTGAATTTAAAAGTACTCTTTGGTGGATTCCCTGGTGATGATCCAAATCTACATTTGGTAAACTTCATCAATATTTGTAAGTCATTTAAAATTCCTGGAGTGGGACAAATGCTATTCGTTTGAGATTTTTCCTACTGTCTCTATCTAGATAGACCACTATATGGTATTGAGCTGACTCCTGATTCTATAACAAACTAGAGGCAATTGAAAGGAGCTTTCCTAAAAAGGTTCTTTCCACCCTCCAGAATATTACAGTTGAGGGATGAGATCAACAACTTTAGGCAATTGGCTAATGAAGCTTTGCATAATACTTGGGTGAGGTTTAAAAAGAAGTTTACTCAATGCCCAAACCATAAGATGACTGAAGAACACTTGATGGAAATATTCTATAGAGCTTTTAACTCACTTACAAAGCCAATAGTGGATAATGATGCAGGAGAAGCTTTTATGGAGCTCAAATTTACTGAGGCTGCGGACATGTTAAAAAGAATGACTAAGACAACTAGAGCTTTGAATACCAGAGATTCTGTGGTAGCAAGTAATACTGGGTCTAGTGGTAGCAAGTAATACTGGGTCTAGTGTAATATCAGTAGAGCATTATAGGAGAGAGGAGGAGCGTGATCAGGATATGGCTCACATGAAAACCCAGATAGATCTGCTCATGAAACATTTGCTATTAAGGAATGTATAAAAGGTAAAAGCTGTAGGGTCCCACGGTAAGAAAGCTAAATCAAACACCGAGGAAGACGCTAACTACTTGCATAACCAGGAGGGTTTCTGGACCGGTGGTCAAGGAAACCAAGGTTGGAATCATCAAGGAGATTAGAAGAATAAAAGTAACAGAAGTGGACTATATGTACCTCCTGGAAGCCGTGATAATGCTGCCACCAGTTCAGGCAAAATGTCCATAGAGGACATGATGGAGAAACTATTAAAAGGAGTTTAGGCGACCAATTCTAGGGTGACTACTATGGAGAGTGATATATTTTCCATGAGTCAACTAGTAAATTCGCACTCAACTGCTATTAAATAACTGGAGCAGCAAATGAGACAATTATTTACAATATTCAACCAAGGACAGAATAGGACTCTACCAAGTAATGTAGTTCAGAATCTGAGGACTGATGGATCGTGTTTAGCTATTACCACTAGGAGCGGTAAGATGTTATCTAGTCTAGGATTAGGAGCATCCTCTTATACTGAAGTGGTCGAAATGGATTAGGAGATGGTTGATGAATCTTCAGTGGTGCCTGTAGAGTTGGGAGGTTTGAAAAGAAGAGTGCAGAAGTGGAATAACCACCTTAGCCGAAACATGTTAGTGATGTGGAGTAAGGCATAAGAAAGGAGGTAAAAGTTGCTCCAGTTGAAATCCCAAGGCAACTACCCCCATTTCCACAACGATTAAAGAAGAAAGAAGATGAAGGCAAGTTTAACAAATTCATGGCTATGTTGAAGTAATTGACAGTGAACATGCCTTTAGTTGAAGCACTGGAACAGATGCCCAGATATGTTAAGTTTATGAAAGATCTGTTGACAAAAAAAAGGACTGTGAGCTATGAAATGGTAGACAATCTTCATCATTACAGTGCCATTGCTATAAGATTTATTATTCAAAAAAAAGCTGATCTAGGAGCATTTACTGTCCCATGTACGATTGGATCGCTAAATTTTAAAAGGGCCCTTTGTGATCTTGGGGCAAGTATAAATCTTATGCCATTGGCATTTTTCAAGAAACTAGGTTTAGTAGATCCTACACCCACCAATATATGTCTTTTGATGGCAGATGGATCGGTGAAAAGGCCGATTGGTATTCGGCATGATGTACTTGTGAGGGTGGCCAATTTTAAATTTCCCGCCGACTTTATAATTCTTGATTGTGAAGTGGACTTTGAAGTACACATAATTTTTGTCAGGCCGTTGTTAGCAAATGGGAGAGTGTTAGTTGGCCTGGAGTTGAATAAGCTAAAATTTAGGTTCAACGGGAAAGAGGTTAGTTTTGAAGTGGGTAAATACACGAAACAACAAAAAGAGATGAGTGTTTTCTTGATCATTGATGCATTCTATGAAGATGAGGTAAAAATGGTATTATCGATGTATCTTGACGAAGTTTGAGTAGTCAAGATAATAAAGTCGTGTCGCGATATTAAATTCGGTGCTGCATGGGAGGCAACCCATGATTTTATTTTCATTTTATCATATTAAACAAAAATGTATAAATAAGAGTCGAGTCACGACCGAAACTACGACGCTTGGTGGGAGGCAGCCCATCCTTCTAATCATTTTAGTTGGTTTTGATTAAGTGTAGGTGCATAAAGTATTAAGGAGGTGATTGGTACCAAATTTATTTTTAAAAGGGAACCATATCAAAGGAGGTAAGTTTAAGAGTAACGGGAACCTTATAGGTAATTTGGAGTGGTCAAATGTGTAAGGCTTGAGTCATGATTCGTGTTAAAGTTGTGACCTAAATTATGCTAATCCAACCCCAAAAGTTTTGTTGTACGACTTTATTTTGTGATTTTTAATGAGGTCTGTGGTGGTAGCGTAGGGATCGTGCCGATAGGATCAATTCGGAGACCACCACTAACCTCGACGGGAGTTCGAGGGCGAAGCCCTCATGGTATAGACCTTTCCCACTGCTTCAATTAGGCGATATGGTGTGTGGCACACAAGGCCATGTTGGCAAAGCCTTTGGTGACGCTAAATGATAAGTAGGCAATTGCGTATGTGGCGCCTAAGTCCCATTGGGCGATCCCTATGCAGCTCCCAACACATTGCACACACTCACTGCCTCCCTTAGACGATGACAAATACAGTGCCCAAGAACTATTTTGCCATACATTGTGCGAATTATGTCATACATTGTGCGGTGCCTAAGCCTATGTAGGTGATTGCCTATGCGGCGCCTAACATAAGGTATGCAATAACTTGTGCGGCACCCAACATACCGCACACCCTCACTGTTCCACTTAGGTGACACCTTAGGTGGCGTCCAAGGCCCATTTTGCCATCCTTTATGCGACGCAAACATTGGCTTATGCAATGAAGAGTGCGACGCATAACTCATCGGAAAGACATAATATTTTCCTTAGGCATTAAGCTGTGCGATGCAAACTTAATTCTTTGCTATCCACTGTGAGATGCAAAACCTCATCTACTTCAACTAAACCCCCAATTTCTCTCTTATTTCACCACAAAACCGTGCCTTTAACATGCTCTTTTTCCCACAAGCTTCTTAAAAACTTTCAAAAATCTAAGAATATTCACTCTCTTTCTTCAATCTCTCATCTTCAAGGTAAGTTTTATTTTCTTAATCCTTAGGTTTTGAGACTTTATGTTGTAGTTGTTAATTGGTTTCTTGAGGATTATGAAATAAATTCGTGCCATGGTTATGTCAAAGAAAGGTGTTGAACATCTTGGGAAGATAAACAGCATTGTTGTAGTGGACATCATTGTTGTAGTACTTTGAGCTTTTTCATATGATTGAATTGTTCATGACTAACGTAGTTTAGTTGTGTGGCCATTATTTTATAACTTACTTTATGAAACATGGTGTTGGTTAAATCATGTGAAAGTGATGGTGTTTTGTGTATATTGATATGTTGAAACTCTAAGGCATAGCTTTGTTCAAAAATTATTTCATTGAAATAAAATTGGTGAAATTGAAGTGAGTGAATTGTATTGACTAATGTTGGTGAACCATGTCAGAGTGGATATCGGTGAAGTCTAAGTACCCGATAAGAATACTTAATTGGTTTATACTAACAAATTAAGTGTGGGGTGGTGACTTCACCATCCTCATCTTAATTGTAGTTAGTTCATTATGTGTGGCTGACATGGATGATATGATGAATACAGGAAAAATAGCTCCGATGGTGATCTCAATGCAGGCGGCATGACTCCTAATATGGATGAGGAGTACTACTAGCCAGGTTCTTTATCTTGTTATTTGCACTGGGGATAGTGCTTAGCTTAAGGGTGGGGTGGCTGGTTACTTTGCTACTTGTTTTATAAGAAAATAGGACCTTCTCCTTAGTATACTTCTGTGATAGGATTAGTTATTTTGTTTATTTTGTTTCTTGTTAGATGTTTGTTTGATTTAGTCATAATTAGGTGTTTTTCTCGATGATGGATGGATAACGATCGTCTTAAAAGAAAATTAGTCATTTACTTGCATGTAACTATTCTTGTGGATCACATGATATTATAACATAAGTATGTGATGGATCATTACGTTTGAAACACCTAGGCTCTAGTTGTGACTCTTGCTATGATTGTTGTTTTTATTTGAATTCATTTAATTGTTGGGTCGAGAATCTATAATGCTCCTGATTGAGTTGACATGTGCCATGAGTGTGTAAGACTGTTGTATATTCCTTATTTGCCAAAATTTGATACGCCCAAATTACAACTCTTTTATAAGAGCGTAAATGGTCGTTGTAAAATATATAACCCAACTAGGTTGGGGTCGAATCCCACAGGGAATATGGTACTAATTAAGTTATATGCAGATTAGTTGACTTTTAATCATTCGTTTCCGTAAAACAAAAAAGGGAGAATTTGATTTAGTTCACAAATTAATAGTTTCAGTTTAAAAAGATGAGAGATATATAGTATTTGAATCCAGAGAAATAGCAAGCTAGGGTTATGTCCACCCTGTAGTTTTCAATTCTTTCTAACTGTGGGTTTTACTAATTCATACATGCATCATGCTTACTGAGAAACATATTGCATTTAATAACATAATCCTAGTGTTTTTCAACCATCAAGGACTAATTCACTTCAGTTCTCTCGAATCAAAAGTGTTTACAAAAATAATATGAAATCTCCAAGTATTTTATCCTGTTAAGGAATTAACATATGGAATAGGGGTTGGCAATCTTATTTTCTTGTCACTACTCTCTTTTCCGAACCTCAACCTTTCTATCGAACAAGTTGAGTTTTAAGGCACATCCTCTATATTTGCAACCACAAGAATTCAAGATAAACGAAGAGAGTATGATGTAAACAAATCAATGCATGATGAATTCAAAAACCTAAAGTAATAGATTGTATGCTACAAGGCTTCCATAACCCTAACTAATAAACTTAGCTACTCATGAGTAAAACGAAAATCACAATAGAAATATTCATCTTACCAAAAAGTGAACCCAATTTTTGGTGGAGAAGAAGAAGTTGCGTTTCACCCTTAGTGCTAAGCCACCACTCTCAGTGAAAAAATAATACAGAATAATGAATAATACGTGACTTTTCTAGATCAAGTAGTTTTAATAACTTTTCCCTCATAATTTCCTTCTAAGTCCCTAGACTAACTCTAAGTGACAAATATGTCTTGGACATAGTTTTTAGGCACCACATTTGGTCCAGACTGCTACTCTCTCTTGTGTCATATGTCATCCGCATTTCATAGTCCTATTATATCTCCATCTACCTCATTAATACCTAAAATCATGCTAATCACATTGGTTAGCTCAATTACATAGAAGTAGAGAAAAAACATAAGAAACTACGCAATTTGTTCTCCAAACTTAGCTAAAATATGGGTAAGTTATGGTGCTTAGGCATATAAATACACCTAAGATCATTCATAATTCTCAAAAGACCATACCTCTAACGTTTTATTTGTATCTGAGTAATGTATATACACCAATTGATTGTCCATCATATCGGTTGGGTAGTTGGAACGGATGATATGGAGTCATCATTGATCAATTTAGTTATTTTTGCTACCACCACTAAGATATTCTCTACTAGTAATGTGATTGGAGAACGTTGCTTTGGACCTATTTATAAAGTACAATAACAACTTTGAGCATCAAATATTAGCTTAAAAGGGGGCATCTTTGACATTTTGGTTCAAAAAATATTTGAGGGGAATAGACTAATTAGTACTTGTTAGTAATCCTAAAATTTTAATTTATTTCAAGTTTAAAATACTAGGGAAACTAAATACTTATTTATAAAAAAAATATTTAGTAACTGAACCTAAATTTAAGTAATTAAATATATACAAGAAGTCCCAATAGATTAAGTGTTGGTGTAATATACCACAAATTACAATAACTGATTATAGTTAAAAATAAAATGAACAAAAAATGAAGAAAATAAGATCATCTTCTTCTTGGATAAGGAACAAATATCTCTCTCTTTAAGAAAATTCAAGCCCACTGCATCATAATCTACACCGATCCAACAGTATATTTTTTGACTTGTTCCCTCCAGGATACAACAACCCATCAATGATTTACAACTCAAGTAACTCCGGATTAGTTGAAGAGTCCAAAGCTCCACCATAAGAAAAGATTCCTTCAACATATAAAACTCTCTTTTTATAGTGAATATAGTTAGACTTAGAATATTTTCTTTGTCTCAACTCTCTCTTTCACTTATATAATTTTTTTTTTTGTGTAGTGAATATAGTTAAAGACTTAAAATATTTTCTACGTCTCAACTCTCTCTTTCATTTACCATCTGTCACTCACAATGTACTACCACTCATCTCTTTTCATGTGTTCTTCAACACAAGGAAGAAAACACCATTTATATAGGCGTAGTACTCTTCCATCTAGTAAATGAGGGAGTAGTGGATATTAAGTGAGGAAGATGAATATTTTAGGGGTTTCGTATGTTATATGAGTTACAATACATAAAGAGGTAGAATAATGGTAGAAGTTACAAGAAACTTATGGCCATATTCTTAGTACTAACTCATAAAATTAAAGACACAAAATAATATGATCGATAATGGACAAATAAAGTGGTAAAAGTTACATGAGTTATCAAAATATATTGTGACCACTTTCTTCACTTTTATGTCCATCAATTCTCATACAATTTAATTTTAATATTAAAATGCACCAACATTCCCCCACTCATTTTAATATTCAAATAAAAGAGTTCACCAATTTAGTTGAAGGAAGACTATTGCGCATAATGAAGGTGTGCTCTACATTGAACCTTCACTTAGTAAAACAACAAACTTTACTCCACAGTCAATAGTGATCTCAAACTTGAACTATGACTACTTAAGGAAAATAAAATATCTCTACTTACATATAACAATCACGGTGTTGACATAAGATTTGATAGCCAACACATTATAACCATGTGCTATCAAGATTTTTCATAAGCGTTTTTTAGAATAAGCCCCATTCTCATAGGAAGCAGCCTACTTCCACACTCACATAGGTGAAATCTGTCAAGGAGGGTTTTGTAATTTCGACACCCCACTCATACGAGATACATAATTTCATTAAGAGTCCTTAGACTCAACTTTCACAAATCATTATAGGAACAAAATGCACTCACATTATAGGAAGAATTAAACAATAGTGCATCCCACACCAAGCCATCATATGATTTGTTCTTTCCATTGAACCTGGTTATAGGATCTCTAGTCCCTATATTGGATTTTCTCATATATGACTCATAATTTTTTATAGGCTTCCTTCCTCTCTCTCTATACATTTCAAACCCTTTATCTTGATAAGGCTTTGACTAGTTCATCTACAAGATTATCACAAAATTAACACAATTAAATTTAGTATACCATTGATCAATAGGATCTCACAATATTGTGCTTTTATCCTTATGATCTGAATTTACCATTATAATAATGGTTTCCTTTTACAATAACTCAAAATTAGAGAAATTAATTTCTCAAAATAAGGTGATTGATCAATTCATTTTTTCACTAGTTGAAGCTAAAATAGTTAGTTCAACCTCCCTGATAGAGTTAACAAATACTAATTTCTTTCTTTCAGTAAGTAGCATCAAGTTATTTTTTCATTTGCATCAAAATCACTTTTAAGTATAATAAAATTTATTTTAATAAAACAGGCCACAACTTTTTTTTAACCAAGTAAATATACCTGATTTGATTGTGTAACCTGCTTAAAAGTACTTTTACATAATTTCATGTCAAGTTCAATAAGCCACATATTTCATATTTTATTAGGCTAGAAAATTTTTTTTCTCCACATTATTTTCACATATTTGAATGAAAAGGAGTTGCATCTACTAAATTTTTTTTATTATTTTATTTAATAACATGTTAGAGTCAAGTTTAAAGACATCAAGTCATATGCAAATTAATAATGACATGTGATTTATTCCAACAATAATTATGCACTTGTAACACTTTTTAAACTCATTCTCAAAAGTGCAAATTTCACATTTTTATGGTGATTTTTTATCACTTCATTAGCCCCCGCTATTTTGAGACTTTAAGAAAATAAACTTTTATGAAAAATATCACTTTATTCATGAAAAATAATAGGTAATTTTTTACCTTTCTTCCGCAATAGGTAGAAAAGTTTTTACCTTTCCTCCGTTTGAGTTGAGGAGTAGAAAGATACTTTGCGTGGCTATCTCTTGCCATCCATCTTTTGAGATCTCTCATCTTGATATCCATAATTCTTCAAACTTGTAACAAAACATGAATCTCTTTAAAATTGCTGGTGTAATATACCACAAATTACAATAAATGATTACAGTTGAAAATAAAATAAATAAAAAATAAAGAAAATAAAATCATCTTCTTCTTTGCTAAGGCGCGAATATCTTACTCTCTTTTAGGAGCTTCAAGCTCACTGCGGCATAATCTGCACGGATCTAGCAGTATATCTTTTGACTTGTCCCCTCCAAGATACAACAAGGCATTAATGATATACAACTCAAGCAACTTCAAATTAGTTGAAGAGCCCAAAGCTCCACAATAAAAGACTTATAATATTTTCTTTATCTCAACTCTCTCTTTCACTAATATAATTACTCTTTTTTGTGTAGTAAATATAGTTGAAGATTTAGAGTATTTTCTATGTCTCAACTCTCTCTTTCATTTATCATCTATCACTCACAATGTACTACCACTCATCTCTTTTCATGTGTTCTTCAACACAAGGAAGAAAACACCATTTATATAGGTGTACAACTCTTCTATCTAGTAAATGAGTGAGTAGTGAATATTAAGTGAGAAAGATGAATGATTTAGGGGTTTCATATGTTATATGAGTTACAATACATAAAGAGGTAGAATAATGGTAGAAGTTACAAGAAACTTATGGCCACATTCTTAGCACTAACTCATAAGATTAAACACACAAAATAATATGGTAGATAATGGAGAAATAAAATGTTAAAAGTTACATGAGTTATCAAAATATTATGACACCACTTTCTTAACTTTATGTCCATTAATTATCATATAATTTAATTTTAATATTAAAATGCACCAACATTAAGTACTATTATTATTACAATGTTAGTGACGTCGTAGTTTATTCTAAAGTTTCAAGATATTAATTTTCTATTTTTAACTATATTATCAAAAATAGTAAGCAGCAAAATTTTTATATATTTATTATAGGCAATATTCAGCCATACTTGAAAACCTTTGAGTATTTTACTTCCGGCATATTTAGGATTCACTTATCCAAGTTTTGCATAAAAGCTATTGAATATCTTTAAAAGTAGCAAAAAATGGGACAGCTAAAAAGAGAGCCATATTATATATAATTCATATGAAATCCTTAAATTTAATAACCAAATGAAAAACAATAGATTGCGAAAATACCTTACAAAACTTTCAACAAATTTTTAGAGAGAATTGTTTGAATTTCTAAATATTAGTTATAACCAAAAAGAATACATCACAAAAACACCTTGTGAAACCCTGGAAAAGATTTTTAGATAGTTATTTAATTTCTACATAAATCAAATACGAAAAAGAGATAAACCTTTGAACTTTTCGAGTACTTCTTGTAGCCTAATTTTTCGATTAATTTTTCAATTGAAGGAGAAAACTCGAGAAATTATTAAACGAAGAGAATCCTCGGCAATTATTGTTTATGTATAATTTATATATAATCTTTAAAACTATTAACTAAAAGAAAAAAAAATGGTAGAGAAGATGATGATAGTGAAGGTACAAAAACTACTTGACTCGAAGTCAACATCAAAATAAAAAAGAAAACATATTTTTGTTAAGAACAAAAATGGGATGAATTAAAAACTCAAAAACTATATAAAGCTCCAAGGCTTTTAACTAATAATTCTAAATAGAAAGAAGTTTCCTTATTGTTGATCTCTTTACTATTCAAACAAGAGCATCAATGCAAACACATGTTTCATAATAATAACCAAAAGGATGCTGTAAATTTGATGGTTTCAATTAAAGAGGACCTGACAAAGTGACGGTAGTATTTTGGAAATTTATTGTAGTCAGCAGCCTCATCACCCTTCGCAGCAACACATGTATGAAACTCGATGTAGCATGTGAATAAGATCTGTTAATAAAATTGTAGGATTTTCTTAATATAAGGTTAAAAAAAATACTTACTTATATTTTATACTAAAGAACCAATCCTATTAATTTCCACAATTTTGTCGGCCAAGAGGGGAATATTTAGCCGACCAATCCTTTTTTGGTAAAGTTCAAATTGTTTAAAATCGTTAAATATTATCGTTTCCTACCTAATCTAAATAAATATTTAAATTAATTATAAATACAAAAAATAGTAAAAAGATAATTTTATCTATTACGAAGTCTTTTAATGAAGGACAAAAAAGTTCAAATCACTTTTAAAAGAATATTCTCATTTTTAATATGTTGTAAATGTAAATGTGAATGTAGACTTAGATTTCTCATATTAATTCAACTTGACTTCAAGTTATGGCTTATAATGGTTTGAGAAAAAACTGCACAAAGAAAATAAAAGTATAACTGGTACGCCTCGGTAAATTCTTACATATATGATAGGTGGATTTATTTCAAGGAATGGCGAGGGTTAGACATATTTTTGATATTAATTTTTATAAAATATTTAATAAGTAAAATTTAATATAAATTCATCATTAATAATAATTGGTAAGTTATGGTAAACAAAGAGTTTGTCGTTTGATAACGTCTACAAAATAGCTATTTCATGATAATTTTTTTATGGAACAATTATTTAACATTTAATAGAATTTCATTAAATCACATTTTAATTTTTACATTACCTATAGTCCATGGAAAATGTAAAAAGTTTTGGACGTCGAGAAACCTGTGAATAGTTTTGCACGTTTAATTTGTTTTCCATGTTATTGCATTAGGGGTGGGCGTTCGGTATTTCAGTTCGTTTTTTTTTTCCTTTTTTAATTTCGGTTGTGAAATTAGACGTACCAAAATTGAACCGAATTAGTTCGGTTCGGTTTATGTAAATTTCAGTTCGATTCTATTTCGGTTTAATAATTTTGGTTTTTTAGTATTGGGTCTGTTTAATGGGCTAAATTATGTTTGTAAATTAGACTAGTTTAATTTTCTTACGTTAAGGAAAAATCAATATAAGCTTATAAAGTCTTTTAGGTGACAAATGAGAATAATCACCTCTAATGCAAAAATAACAAAACAAAAATCAGAAGGAGGACTATATATTAACTTTCGGTTGCAAAAATCAGTGCAAAACTTAACTTTCAATTTCGGTTGATGAATGTATTTGAATTTTGAGGCTTTGAGTTGTAGGCAGTACTGGGTTGTAGCTAAAGCCTAAATATATAATGGACTTAGATATTATGAATATTAAATAATAAATATATATTTATATATATATATATATATATATTAATATATATATATATATAATAACTAAAAAAGTAAATAAATTTTTTTGATTTATTTTGGTTTAAACCGAAAATCGAATTACGTCAACCTAAAAATAAAAAACTGAATTGAAATATCAAATTAAAAAAAAAAAGTGGAGAACCTAAGAATGTCCTATAGCCACCTAAATAAAAGAAGTGGATGCCATCATTTCGATTCATGGGATTCTACAAGACCTTGCTCTTGTACCAACAATACTAGTGAACCTAGGTTATGATACCCATTTGTCACTGATGTGCAATAGAATTATAGCACTTTTGATGCCTAAAACGATTAAAATAGGTAAGTTTCTGAGGCTATTATGTTAGAAATGATCCGTTTTGGATATGTTTTGCAAGAAACCATGTTTTGGATGTTAAGTTTGTGAAAAGGGTGAAAAAAGGTATCTTTGCCACCTTTTGGAGAAATTAAGGATATTCGAGACGCTTTTCAGCTTGTTCGTGATCAAAGCATGTTCGAGAAGTGAAAAAGAGCTGAAAAGATGACTCATGGTAGCTACCAAGGCAACCTACGGACTGCAGGTGGACATTGCAGGTGCCAGAGGTCAAAATCCCAAGAGCTAGACTGTAGGAGTTGCACCTGCGGTCTGCACTTGCGCCCCGTGTCAGGATCGTAGGTACTACCTGTGCCATGTCACAGGATCGCAGGTACTACCTACGCCCTGTGCCAGACCGCAGGTATAGAGAGCAGGTGGCCACCGACTAGGTTTTCTCCTATTTTATTCGAGTTTTGGTTTTAGGGTTTTCTCTTGTACTATAAATACCCTGTATGTTGCTTTTTACTGAGAGTTATGCACTTTTGACATTTACAAACATATTTTGATTCCAAGATCTGTCTTTAATCTTGGGATTTTCTTATATTGATTTTGGTTCGTTAATTCAGTTACGGTTGTGGGTTTTTACACTTATTATTATTGTCATTTCATCTATGCTTTCAACTATGAATGTTATTGATTTGTTCACAATCATGAGCGGCTAAAACTCATAGCTAGGATTGTGGAAACCCTAGTGAATTGACAAAGTAGGGGAGGTGCGATTGTTAATCTGAACCAATACCCATGACATGCATTGCTTTATCATTATTATAATAGATTTATTAATGGGTGCACACATTAGATTCCTGCCTAGATATTATTGCTTACTCAAAAGAGGAGAAGTGATTGGGAAAAGATAAAAACAACAGTAATTTAAGGTTAATTGTTGATCCATGCTAATCCTGGAATATAGTGAATAACCGTTAACTGTCATCTAATAACTAGAGACTCAAAAGGTAATAGTTAACTAGGATCAAGATAAAGGTTAGTAAGGTGACATCCTGAGACTCAAAAAATAAAGGGTGAAGTCCTTCTACTCATCCAAAAGACTATAGAAGGTACATAACTTATTGATTCTGTATGCAAGGTATTGTGTTGGTTCAATAATGCACGATAAGCCTATAGAGTTGTGTAGCCACAGGTAACACAATCTTAGTGTTCACCTATACTGATTACAACCTAAGTCAATATAGTTACTTGTTCGAGATTACTATATCAAACCCCACTTTTTACTTTTCTTATTTTGCCCGTTGACTACAACTGATGAGATCTGTAAACCACACTTTTCCTTGAAATTCGGCCCTAACCTCTATTGGTTTACTATATTTTGACAGCAATCGTATCATCATCTAATAGGAGGTGTTGTTTCGACATTATCAAAAATTTGATGCCGTTATCGAGGAACATGGTGTTGAGTTGTGATTGAAAGTTGTTGCAATTTTTAGGGATTTCTTTTTTGTTCTTGTTCTTTGTTGGGTATACACTGGTGTATGCTTAAAAAACGAAATAGAGGCAATCCCTTACTCTCTGTGAAGCTAAATCCAGAGAAGATCCTACAAACACCTATTAGGATGTCTGAGAAGAAAAGAGATGAACTCCTGAAGGGGTTCGTGATGATCTACCTCCAGCTCCTCCCGAAGGAGTACATGATATAGTTGATCGATAGACCGGTCAGATTTTGGCTCAAGAAGAGAATGAGAGGAGGGAAACTTAAAAAGATCAACATATAGCTAGGGAGGTAGAGCTAGCTGAGTAGAGACTAGCAGCAAACCGACGAGCAATACTTGGTGAAAACCAAAATAGAGCTAGAGGTGACCGTATTCAAATAATCCCAGCATATTAGTATGTGCAACCATATATAGATGACGAAGAAGACTTGGGATACGTTGAGATGGCAGAGACTGGAGCTACAGTTTCTCTTATTTTTCCCCCAGTCATCAAGTTCGACATCACGAGTGTAATGATCTAACTTATAAATCTGAGGGTATGTATGCAGGTTTGCCTACAGTTGATACAAATTTGCACCATGCAAATTTCCTCGGGATCTGCAGTTCATATAGAAATCTAGGGGCAAATCACAAAGAAGTTAGACTGAGGCTTTTTCCTTTCTCAATTACAGAAGAAGCATCTTTATGGTTAAGGGAACTGCTAAGAGGCTCTATCACTACATGGAACGAGTTGTGCAAACAATTCTTGAATAGGGTCTTACCTCCATCTAAGATGTTACAGCCTAAGGATGATATTTATAACTTCAGGCAACTACAGTCAAAGTCTATTTACGAGGCTTGGTTCAGGTTCACGAAGAAGCTGAGCATGGTTCATAATCATCGATTGTTAGGAACGAGCTTATTAGAGATATTCTACAGAGCCCTGACCATCAGCTCCAGAGTCACGGAAGACATGGATCCGACTTTGAAATTCAGTAAGGATGATGGCCTGCTCTTTGAAAATCTAGAATCTAGAAGAAATTTTATGAGACTATACTGGCAGACAACTTCGGAGATATTAGATTAGATCTCTCTCACTAACCGAGAGTGTCAAACTTGAGAGACTGGGAGGGGATCTGGTACTTATGCTATTGGTTCCCCCTAGACCAAAAAGTAGCTGATGACATGGTAGCGTAAGAGATTATGTTGCTAAGAACTGATCTTGGGGTATTAGCAACGCATCTTGTAGCAATGACTTCTGAGAAAGTAAATGTAGTAGTAGCACAGGGGTCAGCTTCAAAATCTTACAAGTCAGAATTAAAAAAGGAAACAAATTATCTGGATCGTCAGATGGCATATTTCCAAGCCTAAAGGCAAGGTAACCAAGGTCAAACAATTATGACAGATACAGAGACCATAGAAGAGAACAAGATAGTGATTGGGGAAAGAAGGATGACTACAGAGAGAAAGGAGATAGGTACATCCCGCCTGGCAGATGCAACATAGAATCCAAAATAGAGAAGATGATGGCTAAGCTGGTGAAGGGTTAGGAAAATCAAGAGATCATTCTTAAGGAGATTAAGGCCAACATTTTAGGTTTAACCCGAAAGGTTGAGTCACCTTCCGCTGCTATTAAGCAGTTGGAGCACCAATTCAGGCAGATGTTAGCAATTCTTAACCAAAGGCAGCTAGGTACCCTTTCCAGAAATACGATGCGAATCCTAAAAATTACGGTCATGTACTTACTATTACCATGAGGATTCGTATCACTACTATGGATCCCCCACGACATATCGTAGAAGCTATTGATGATGAGACACCTGCTATTGAGTCTAAGAAGGTAATAGGTGCTAAAGGTAATATCGTTGAAAATAATGGTAAGGGTCTGGTTTCTGAGTCAGAAAACAGATAGATTCTGAGACCACCCTTACCTTATCCTTAGAGACTAACGTAGAAGAAAGAGGAAGGTAAGTTCAAGCGATTCATTGAGATGCTAAAAGAATTGAGCTTGAACATACCTCTCTTAGAGGCGTTGGAGCAGATGTCTGGATATGCTAGGTTTATGAAATAGTTGGTCACAAGGAAGAATTAAGCAACATTTGAGGATAATGATGGTGTGCACCACTGTAGTACAGTCACAACTAGGTCTTTGGTGCAGAAAAAGAGTGATCTTGGAGCATTTACTATACCATGTACTATTAGGTACACCTGATTTACCCAAGCCTTATATGATTTATGGACCAATATTAATTTGATGCCGCTGACTGTATTTAAGTAATTGGGCTTGAATCCTCTAAAACCGACTTTGATGCAGCTTTTGATGGCTGATCGTACAGTGAAGAAGCCTGAGGGAATCTCTTTTGATGTGATCATAAGGGTGGATAACTTTATCTTTCTGGTTGACTTTGTCATCCTAGATTGTGAGGTTGACACCAAGATGCCCATTATATTGGGAAGACCATTTATGGTCACAGGTAGAGCTATGGTTGATATGGAAAAAGGTGAGCTGAAATTCTAAGTCAATGATGAGGAGGCAATGTTCAACATCCAAAAGTTAATGAAACATCTAACCGACATAAGGGTAGTATCGATTATTGATTATATTGATGACCCTGGAGGATATTCCTCTATGTATCTTGATGAATTCTGAGTAGTCAAGATACCCGCATTGTGCCACAATGTTAAATCAAGTGCTGCATGTAAGGCAACCCATGGACTTATTGGTGAAGTCTGAGCAACAAACATAGCCACATTGTGCCATGATGTTCAATCAAGCATTGAGCGGGAGACAACCCAATATTTTAGTGTTCACATTTTTGTTGTTTTTGTCTTTTTGTAGGTTTTTAGCTTTTGGACCTTACCTGAAATACGGTAAAAATTGCTATATTCATTGATTTTGAGGTAAGAGGACTGTATGATCAACCCATCATGGTCTCAAGTCCCACACGGTATGTTGAGTAATAATTTGAAAAATTGAAATTTTGATATTTGGAAAAATATAAAAATTTTGAGTCTGGGTTGCAGAAAAGTTGGCCAAAATATTTGGCCCAGCACCTGCAAGCTACCGGTGGTACCTACGCCCACTGCCTGGCCGCAGGTGTGGAGCATAGGTTGATGTCGTGGCTAGGTCACTTTCTGGGCCCAATTTTAATTTAAATTTTGGGTTCACCAATATTTAAAAATGACCTAAAACTGTCCTCATCTATATAAAAACATTCTTACCCTTATTCTAACTCATTCTAGTCCTCAAAACTTCACTTTTCTCTTTGAATTCAAACTTCCCTGTTAAAACCCAAACTAACCCCACACTTAAGTGAAAGGACAAATTGATACTTATTTGAGATACCAAATTATCCCAACACGCTAAAAACAAGTTTCAACCTTGGTTTTGCTTGAGTTCTTTATTATTCTCTTCCAGTTCTTTTATAAAAAGTAACTTTCTTGGCTCTTAATGGTCATATATTGGTTTATCTGTTATTTAAACAAGTTGATGTGTATTCCACTGAAAATTATATAGAAACTATCATGCCTGTATATAGGAGCCTTGAAGTAGCCTAAAATTATAATGTAGGGTCGTGTGAAGAAAAATCTAAAGTTAGGCCCTAACCAAAAGTTGAACTTTAATGAATGAAAGTAATACCATTAATTGAGCATGTTTGTTTGCTTTGAAATTCATAATTATTTATTGGTGTGTGCACATTGGGCTTGTATAGGGGTTTGAAAATTAAGGAAAAATTCAAACTTTTCAATTCTTGAGTTTTTCTTCAACTTTTGCTCTCCCTCACTTTTGTTGGAAACTAACAACTAGTTTTTTAGGAACATATGGCACCTAAAGCAGTAAAGTAGATGAAGGCCAGTACTTTGAGGAGACGAGCAGAGTCTCCCAAGCTGAGTGTTCAGTAGAGGATTACCCGAGGCAGAGCCATAGAGAAGCTACAATTAAGGTGATACGCAGAGTCACAAGAGGACAGACTCTCCTGGCTGCTCAGTCAGCTATAGCCCAACCAAAGATGAAGTTCGCATGGATGTGAACACCACATAATCCTCCACCTGATGATGATGATGATGATGAGGAGACAGAGTCTGAGTCTACTCCATAGGTTGTTGCTTAGGACCCCTAGTCTGAAGAGGGGTCCCAGGATTCATTTGATGAGGTTGAGCAGGAGTAGTCATCTGCGGTGCCATAATCTGAGGAAGGTACTATAACCTATGCACAATAGACAGAGGCACCCAGTCTAACAAGGGTACTGAGCATCCATTCCATGATACTTCAGTACAGCAGAGTCCCACTCCTACACCTTCCCCTAAACACCTTCTAAAGAGGGACATCAGAGGTGGTATGTAGAAGGGATGCGGGAAGTTTATGATATCGACAGTTGTGTTTGGGAGCTAGGTAATCATGTGACGTATATTTATGTGGAGCGCTGGATTGACTTATTGAGGCTAGATAGAGTATTACGGGTATGGGCAACATTGATAGATATCAGCTAGAGTGGATGACTAGGCGACTTAGTTTCTACAACCCAGCTATGGTACGAGAATTTTATGCTTTTTATAAAGCTACCATGGTCCTTCCTATGCACAAACATCCAAGATAATCAGATTGAGGATTGCACATAATCGATATATCATCTGGGAGGCTAAGCACTATATGAGAGGGTCGAGATGGCTTGGTGGATAACCAGTTATATTTCACAGTTGGGTGATATGATCCTATGGATTAAGGGGAAAGTTGTGATCAAGAAGGGCCTCTTAACATTGGAGGCCAAGTTTTGATGGTTGTTGATTAGATACCGACTGATACCCACTTCTTTCTATAATACCTTGATGTAGGAGGGAGCAGCATTGGTTTCCTATTTGATGGCTGGTTATGATGTTGATTTTTCTTCTATTCTTTGGCATGAGTTACATGATAGAGACTTTAGGGAATTAGCTAATCTGCCATTTTCTTGTATGATTTAGAGACTATACAATGAGGTTAGTGTACCAAAGATACCAGGTGTAGATGAGGGTAGCTACAATGGAGACTGCACAGATGAAGACCAGAAGGGTCGGGCACCTCCAAGAACTTCTAGGATATTAAGACCGCAAGCAGCAGTACCACAGGCCCAGTCTGAAAGTCCGGTAGTTTTTGTAAATCCTGATGAGGCACATCAAGATGATGTAGGTATTAGTATTGAAATGAAGATAGGGGAGCAGAGAGAGTCTCCTGATTTGAGTACACAGGGTAAGGTAACACGGGCTACTTCTTCTTCAGCCCCGACTTTGACCTCAGAGCCGGTGGGTGTATCTTTAGAGCTAACTCACCCATCTACTTAAGCTCCTGCATCAAGTTTGATTACTATATCTAGCGAGTTTTTGCAAAGCTTAGTGTATATCCAAAGGGCCACCGATGCCAGAGTAAGGTTCATTGAGACTGAAATGACTACCCTCTACGAGCATATGAGATAGGGTGTTAGGACTAGATTTGATCAAGCAGAAGCCTGCTGGGAGACCTCATTGAGTACTGTACTGTCTAGAATACATGTTAATTTTTATACATGACTTTATGAGTTTGAGAGATAGGTTATGACCCTACATATAGAGACAACTGCACTAGATCTAACCCATATGAGAGAGGAGTTTGATATACTACGAGTAGAGGTACGATCTCTATCATAGAGCTGTGTTGTAGCCTCTCCCTCAGTTATACCCTAGGTGGTCCAGATATTACCTCCACGCATACCGAGATAGTATGATTTTTTCATCGAGGAGGATGTAGAGGTCCCAATAGTTGGGACTAAGAGAGGTCGCCAAGACAACTTGCAGGAACCTGATATGGCCGGTGGACAGGCCATTCAAAAGGCCAGGCATAACTCATTAGAGACTGAATTCATCAATGAGCGGAGGCATGTATCTATAGTAGTGGGTGCCTTTACCAGTGCACCTCCACCACTACTACCTCCGCCAGTTGATATAACCCCATCTGGGGACGCTTCTAATTCAGGCACCTAGTGTATCCCAGGTATGTTCTCACTTCCCTCTATTTTACTTTAATTTAGAACATTGAAAACAATGTGTAATTTTTAGTTGGGGTGGGATTACCATGCCACCATGGGTTTATACTGTCGTGCTTCTTTTCTTATCGACCGTGGTATATTTGTAGAACTGGCATGTCTAAGATAATTTTGTGTCATATTGTGTTTTTCTTCTTATTATGTTGTTTTTGTGTAATTAGGAGATTTTGAATATTTAGGGAAGTAGTCATATTTTGAATAATTTTTTATACCCCTCCTAAAGTTTATGTATTAGGACTATATAAATATATATATGTGTGAACTCTGTGGATCTTATTATGGCATTAGGATTAGGGACATAATAATAGTTGGTGATATTGATTCTATGCTATGTGTGAGTGAGATACTACCTAGTTTCCTTTGTATGTCAAATTCGAAACTTGCCTGGTTAGTCTTGCCTAGGTTGAAAGATAGTAATTAAGAAAGGATCATAGCTCATTTTTCAGTTTAGTCCACATTTAGCCTACATGACTTTCCATGTGTGAATTATACTCCTTGATCCCTATTTTGAGCCTTGTAGCCAATTTTTCTTGCTTCACTATTCACCTTTCCCTTTATAGTATAATGAACTTATTTTGGCCCCAATCCTCCTTAGACATTATGCACCTCAACTCAGGTAAAATGTCTAAGTTGAGGGTGGCTATCATAGGGGTAAGTAATGTAACATGGGTATGAATAAGGGTAAAATAAGAAGAAAAAGTAAGTACGAGTGGGTGTGGTAGAAAAAGATAAAAATAAAAGAAAAGTGAAAAAGAAAGAATACAAGACTACACTCAACCTGAATGTGCATTAAAGAATAAAAGAGGAGAAATAAGGGTGGAATAAAAGAAAATTGGCTAGTAAGTGAGACCCCAAGGTTAGTGTAGTACCAAGGAGGCTTAGTCACTTGATATGTCTATATGTACCATATCAGCCCCCAATCCTATATTACAAGTCGAGAAAAGTCCTATAGTAATCCTAATTTGACTATCTGAATGCTAAGGTAAAGAAAATAAGTGGTATTTGACATGCATTGATTGTAAACTTTGTGAGTATGAGTGTCTCTTGACTGTCCCTGGATAGACTAGTATGATTTTGTTTGAGTGAGTGGGACATATTTGTTATGAGAGCACTTGAGTCATATTGCCAGATATTTTCTTGTTTGGGTAGTGTATTTTGAATATATGAGTGGTTGTCTGTTGCTAATGTAATTTTCCTACCTTGATCCCATTGTATCACACTATTATGCGTTATGTTCATACATAGTTGGTTTTAAAAATTGAGATTGGAGGGGGATGTTGTGTTTTGAGTTTATGTGTTGACTGACTGCCTTTAATAGGTTAGTTTCTCCTAGTTAAACATCATTTTTATTTTTATTGTGTTTTGTGTCTGACGACATGCAAATATTCTAAGTTGAGGGTGTTGATGTGCTATAGAAATATAGTACTTTTGACGCTTAAAGTGAGGAAAATAAGCAAGTTTGAGGCTATTTTGTTAGGTATGATCCATTTTGAGTATGTTTTGCAGGAAACCAGTTTTGGATGCTAAGTTCGTGAAAAGGCGAACAAGGTGTTTTTGCTGCTTTTGGAGAAATTATGGATATTTGGAATGTTTTACAGCTTATTCGTGATCAAATCATGTTTGAGAAGTGAAAAAGAGTTGAAAAGATGACTCCCGACACCTATCAAGGTAACCTACAGACCGCATATAGAATCTACAGACTGCCGGTGGACAGAGCAGGTGCCAGAGGTCAAAATCCTGAGAGATAGGTTGTAAGAGTTACACCTGCGGTCTGCACTTTCTCCCTATGTCAGGACCGCAGGTACTACTTGCGCCCTGTGCCAGACCGCAGGTATAGAGAATAGGTGGCCACGAACCCGATTTTCTCATATTTTATTTAGGCTTTGGTTTTAGGGTTTCCTTTTGTATTATAAATAACCATTATATACTTTTTACTGAGAGTTACACACTTTTGAAATTCACAAACTTATTTTGATTCCAAAATCCATCTTTGATCTTGGGATTTTCTTAAATTGATTTTGGTCTATTAATTCAGTTACGGTTGTAGGTTTTTACACTTTTTCTTATTGTGATTTCATTTATTCTTTCAACTATGAATGTTACTAATTTCTTCACAATCATGAGCAGCTAAAACCCATAGCTAGGGTTGTGGAAACCCTAACGGATTGATGAAGTAGGGGAAGTGTGATTGTTGATTTGAACTAATACCAATTACATGAATTTCTTTATCCTCATTATAATAGATTTGTTAATGAGTGCACATATTAGGATCCCGCCTAGATATTGCTGCTTACTCCAAAAGAGGAGCAGTGACTAGGAAAACACAAAGACAATGGTAATTTGAGGTTAATTGTCGATCCATGCTAATCATGGAATATATTGAATGACCATTAATTGTCATCTAATAACTAGAGACTCAAAAGGTAAAAGTTAACTGGTATCAAGATAAGGGTTAGTAAGGTGACGTCCTGATACTTAAACGATAAATGGTGAAATCCTTCTACTCATCAAAAAATTGTAGAAGGTACATAACATATCGATTCTACATGTAAGGTAATGGGTTGGTTCAACAATGCACGATAAGCCTATAGAGTTGAGAAGCTAGGGGGAACGCAATCCTAGTGTTCACCTGTACTAATTACAACCAAAGTCAATATAGCTACTTATTTGAGATTGCTACATCAAAACCCCTCTTTTTACTTTTCTTGCTTTGCCCATTGACTACAACTGCTGAGATTTGCAAACCACATGTTCCCTTGGGATTCGACCCCAACCTCTGTTGGGTTACTACATTTTGACAATGATAGTATCATCATCTGATAGGAGGTCTTATTTGGACGTCATCAGTGATGACCCAATTTATAAGTCATGATGGTACCGATTTTTATTCCGCCAGTAGGTAAACCATACCGTAGCCCAGATCCATAAGAAATAGGCTAACTTGTTAGAAAAATTGCCTAAAAGTCAAAAATCAACAATTTAAGGCTTATACTAATAACAAGGTGATAACGCTCAACTTACATGACAAATTAAATGCAAGCCGTCGTTATCAATATAAACCCAACAAGAGTCAGGGTTGAATCTATGAGGAACAATGTGAATGGTGATTGAGTAAGTTCGAAATGAAAGTTGCTTGCTAAATTCAATCCTAGGATACAAATATTTGGGGAAATTATTTCAAAGGTGTGTGAATGAAAATATCTTATGCAACTAAATAGAAATACAATTGTAGACGGATTTAAATACGAGAAGATTTTTAGGATTATGCTTTTCTAGGGGCAAAAAACTTGTGGGTACCTGAAAGTAGTAGTCAAATTCCCATCAATCATTGTATGGGTAGGCTAGGTTAAAGGTTCTAAGGGTTAGTCTTTCAACAAAAACTCCCAAAATATCTCTCATAGAATCTTTTGAATACCTTATGGCTGTAGCAATTCAAGCAACCCACAACTTTAATTGGGTATCCCTATTTTTAGGATGATGCCCAAGATATCGCCAAATCACATCACATCCTCATTTCTAAGATAATGTAAAGAAAGAAGCCAATATCTATTCTATTATTCATAATTACTTGTCTCGTTGCCTACATCCCTCATTCAAGGATGATGTAGGATCAAAGGTACCCACATCCCTCTTTCAAGGATGACATAAGGTTTTAGGAATTTGAGATTTTCACCCACAAATCCCAATTTAGCTATTAAGAAATTGTGAAACCCAACATCATTAACTAATAATTAACACTAGCAACCAAGACCCACACATATTTGCTCCCTATTCAAACCTAATCCCAAATTGAAAATTTAGCTGCTCATAAGGATTGGGAAAAGGATATACCCAAGTTGGCAGTCAATGCCTCCATTGATGCAACGCAAAAGTAATATCAAATCCAATTCAAATTGTAACTAATAACTTCTTCCAAACTTAGGCAATAATTGTATTTCCCTAATTTAGTAGGGTTTATGAAGTCTCCAATTTCAATTTCAAAGTTGATGATTCCCAAATGGGGAAGATTTCTAGCCTTTTAAAGGATTTAGGCTCGACTGCATAAGTTCATAGAATTTCCCCTGGGCATAAACCCGCATAGCCATGATCGCGGGCACCACGATCTTCTTCAGATCATCGTGATCGCTGGATTTGACCTAGTTTGACTGGTCGTGATCGCGGCCCTCAGATCGCGATCATGGTAATTTAGACCATTTCCTGCTCAGGGTCTTCCAGCTGCACTTCTATTCTCTTTTTGATCCCTTTTAATGTTAATTACACATCTTCCCTTTCTATAACCGTTATACCTACAAAATATGGAAATCAGTGCTTTCAACTAACAAAGTTGTCTTATTGATACCTTCAAATTATAGTAGTGTGCACAACTTATGGACGTAAATAAGTGGTAAATTCACCACTCATCAACACCCCCCCCCCCCAAACTTAAACCTTTGCTTGTCCTCAGGCAACACTACTTCTTACTCAATGAGACAATGCATATTTAAGACCATTTATACAACTAAATGATCATAATGGCTCCAACTTGATTGACACCACACTTAGCTCTCAACATGGGCAAAGATATTCTCCCGACTCCCCTCAACATGAAACACAATATCAAAGATGAAAAGCACTTTAAGGAATAATAATGAAACACTCACAAACTCTCTAGAGATGACTCCCTATCGAAAGAAACTCAACCATACTCCCTTGCCTTTTTTTGAGATAATGGCAATTTTGCCTACCTCAATTCGTTTACATGCCGCCTCACAAGAAGGAAATACGACACAACAAATTATCAAATATGGAACAAGGGATGTTAGTGCAAAACACTCTCTCTAAAAAAGACTCTCATTGTTAATAAGTACCATACCAAAGGTTTTCCTTATTATCAATTGTCACTACAACGACTACACTTGGTTAGAGATCTTGTAGGACTTTTTGAGCTTGTAATGTAGGAAAAGGTATGGTATCATTTAGGAACAAAGTGACTACACCTTTATTGAACATCTACATCACACTAATTTAACCTAACCTTGGACCATGAACCACTTTGTTTATTTTCAAAATTCACACATACCTACCTTTGCACCTTGTTTTACCTAATTCTTTGAAAGCATTTTCTTTTCAACTAATTCCTTTGCTATCTCACGCTATTCCTTCATTTGATAAGTCCTTTCTTTTTCACTATTTTACTTTTCTTTCTTTGCTAAGTATCATAGGCATCTGCTTACATTATCATGGCCCAAGGTCATCCCTTGCAAATTTACTACCCCCAACATAGGCATTTAACCTCAATTTTCATATTTCAAGTTCAAGGAAAGTTGGGTTCAAAAGAGGGAAAATTTTTGAAAGGTTCAAGGCTTGTAAGACGGTTGCCAAAGAAAGGCATGAAGGCCCAAAATAGGTAACTAAGGATACTATTCTATGCATGGGCAGGCTATTTAGGATAAAGTGGGTTCTTATTTCCACAAGAAAGGCCTAAGATCATTTCACCAATGAAGTATAGTCATAATTAGGCTTGAGAGACGAACGAGCCAAGTTGCAGATGGTATAAGTATACATGAGAGTTAGACAATCATGCTCAATGCACATGACATGTAAACTCCTTAAGGAGGTTCAATTGCACTTCCTACTAAAGACAAAAGAGAGTACTTACTAATTTCTACAAGCTAAAGACTTTGGAATCACAAAAAGTGATAAAGAATTGTTACACAATTGTTCACGTCCATGCCCTTGGTTTTCAAAAAATTTTTAGATAGAGAGGGATGTTTGTTTCGCATTTGCACCACACATAATTTGCTATTTATGGCATCAAACCAAACCATCATCTCACATATCGGCTTTCATGAGGGAAAACCATATGGATACTCAGACATCACCATAGGTATAAGTGCAATCCCAAATTCAAAATGCCACAGGTAATTTAATTTCCCTTGCATTTATAGCTCCGATGCTACAGGTACTTAGACTTATCCTACATCCATAGCTCAAAACCCAATCATGACAATTTTCCCTTAAGAATGTCATCACTCAATCTATCATAGGGAAATGTTCATCTAATATCACCATAAATAGGATAAAGAAATGAAAATCTAAAAATAAAATAAATAACTAATCCATGAAATATGGGCACCGTTAGAGTGACCGAATATTACAACCCAAAAAAATAAAAAACATCCCAAATAACATAAGAACCTCTAGCAATATCTTAATAATACAAACCAAATGAATGAATACAGAGATAGGCACCCACAACTAAAAATCTTGCAGTGACCTCACTGCATAACTAATAAAGCATAAGGAGAGAAAAAGGGTGCTCCTTGTAATCGCATCAAGAGTTTCTCTCGCCCTCAGACTTTGCATCATCTCCAGCATCATCAGAATCGGACCACTAAGATGAGGTCTCATCATCACTCTCAACTCTGGAAGAAAAAATTCTATCTCAGGGTTTGAGGACCTTCAAAGTACCTTCACCCCCTTCCATATCTTAGTGAAGAACTTGTCTATCTTCTTCTCCCTCTTCTTTATTTTCCCATATAAGTTCCTAAGCTCTTTGTGAGACTCTGCCAAAGATGAATGCTGACATAACCTGCACCAGTGCCTAGTCGTTCGGGTATCTCAAGTCTAACAAGGACCGGAGACCACCCCTATAACCAATCTAATTAAACAATATAGACCCTTTGTCGGATGAATTTTGAACATATAACAAGATAGAGTATTTAGGATTCAATGACTTTGGGATAAGTATAAATCCAAGACCAACCAAACCAAGTCATACTGTCCAACCCAACCCAAACAAACCATAACATGCCCAAGTCTACAGCTGTCCATGCAAAGCCTCTAAACAGTGTCAAAGAATATCTAGTTGGGACATGCCCTAGACCATAGCCATAAACCAATGTTAAAGGAATAGTAAGGACATAAGATAAACCATAACATGAAATGGGCCTTCCAAAGAATGGGAGCTCACCACTTCAGTCTTACTCAAGTTATCCATGAATCACCAAGTCACTGAGCAGGAGGAATAGTAGTATGGCCGATTTCTGCATCGCGTAGGGATACAATACCCGAATAATGTTAGCAGATGAAAGATAGACTGTACTTAGGAATAAGGATAAAATAATCCCATTATTTAAAATCAAAGTAGATACCCACATGCAACCACATACATACATATATACCATGCCGGGAAAGGAGACTGGGTTTAGCATGCATTTAAAACATTTAGCTGGGTTGTGTAGCTTTACTGTCATAATTCACCCATGGTGTATATGTGTCCAGTGTTACCCCCTGAACGAGCTCTAGTGTGTGCATTCACACGAACTAGAGATACCACATGTGGCCGGGGATTCCCTCATACCCTTCGCCCTCTATAATACATACGTGCAAGTATATACTTGGGATAAAATTCCCTTGTACCCCACAAGTACGTGGTCATAAAGACCAATCCTCATGTCAGTAAACATGAGTTTTATGTGTCAACCTTTCGTACTCACACCTTTATGGTAAGCTATCACAACCCCCATTATTTTCCAATTAAAACGTTTAACACATAACCAAACCACCAATCCAGGAGTCAATTACTAAGGCATTATAATGTGGTATCATCATACTGACTATAGGTTTCTAACAATGTCATTAGCCAACACTTAGGGGATTCTCATGTACCTAAAACTCCATTATTAAAATCACTTAAGGGATTCCTGTGTACCCCACAAGGTTTTCATAGATTACACACTTAGGGGATTTTATTGTACCCTATAAGGTTTTCAAAACCATCTTTCACCAAACCCATTGTCACCAAGGCCTTTACAAACATTAAAAATCAACCAAACCAACTTTGGTTCCATTCCCACCTACTGCAATGCAAAGTTTTCAATAAAAGTCAAACTATGTGACTAAAACATTATCATTGGCATTTTAATAAACATGTTAAGGGCATATAGTTTCCAAAATCAAAACCAAGAACCAATTAGACATTCCTAGGCAACCACATATTTAAACCAATATTATATCATCAAAAACCATAAATAGAATATAGGAAAACATCATCCAACCATTAGTAACCAAAACCCCGACATATATTTTAAAACCAACACAAACCCATAATAATGCCATGAAAACTATTAAATAAAATATGATTTTAGTTTGAACTAACAATGAGGGAGGAGTAACATGCCTAGGTTACAAAGATTGACAGAGAGATTTTCATCCTTAAGCCTCTAGATAACCACCTTGAACAAACCGTAGCCCAATCTTCTTGAGAGGCTGTTAGAGAGAGTTTAAAGAGTGTTTTTAATGTTCTCAAGTGAGTAATGAGAGGCCAAAGTTGTTACAGGACATGGGGTCTTAAGGGTGGTGGGAAATTTTCAAAATACCGTCAGCTTAAAAGCTGTAAAAATAATGCATGTGGGTATGATTTGGACCCCTCACCCATACCTAATCATACGAGTAGTACCCCTAACTTGTACCCATAGGCAGAAAATTAGACTACAATTATGTCCAACATATGACTTCATGGACTAACTCGTATCAACATCATATGATTGGTACCCTATAGTCGTACCCTAGGCAGTACATGATCAAGAATGCACTTTTTATAATATACGATTGGCCCTACTCTCTCATACCATCTCCATATTACTCATATGGAGTCTTGTCGCACCTTGGACATAAAATGACATAGAACAAACAGTTTATCATAGGACTTGGGCTCCTAATTCGTTAGCACAACATACGACTAGTATTCTTGAGTTGTATGGTTCCTAGAGAGTTCAAAAACTCATAAATTTCTAAGGATCAAAACTCAAGGTGTTTCAATTCTCTCCCATTTGGATAATTCATCCTCAAATGATGGAACGAGGCATGACTAGCACGATTTAAAACCCAAACAACTCCACTCTTACCTTTAACTAAGTTAGAAAATAAAGATGCCTAGGAATTCTTCAATCTGCCTTTATCAAAGACAGAAAACAAAGACGTTAAGAATGCATACACACCTTAAGCACGATTATCCACAACACAGAACAAGAATGAGCAGTCAGACTATATGTCCCCTTCAGCTCCCTACTGATCTCCTTTCTCCACATCCAATACATCTAACATTCCTTAAATGCGACCATACTCTCTACTAAGTTTCTAAAATGAAGAAAACACTCCTATATCTCAACCTTTCAACTTCCCCACAAACATATGACTAGAGGGCCTGAGTATAACCGCATACCCATCTCATGCTAAAGTCTAATTGGGGTTTAAAGGTGCTAGTGCAAAACATGAGGCCTACACTTTATGCCACTTTGGTAATACCACTTCGTTTATAACTATAATCAAGAAACAGGTCTTGATCAAGGAGCTATAGAACTTTAACATAGAGGTTGGGTATTTACCAATCACTATGCTCCAACCTATTTCTACTACACCCACTTTACGGATTTCCCCACGAAAACTAACACCCTCAAACATTATCGCAAAAGATTTCACCACAGCTCCACTCCATAACTATTTCATAGGACAACATCATCTTATTCTTCTACCTACACGTATAACCTTAGTTGTAGTAGTTACCCCCAAAAATTTTCACTACCAAGGACTTCTACTCCCTCATCCAAAACATCACTACGCTTCCACAATCATTATCATCCTAACATAAGAAGGGTCATTGATGAACTAAAGTACAAGGACTACTCGTACTACTCAAGGAGAGACCTGCAAAAGGAGACACGATATAATAGGCACGAGGCACTCCATAAAAACTACCTTTGTTATAAATGAAGGATCATCCCAACATAAGAAAACCATAGCACGAGTCCTTAGGACTTGGAATCGAAAGAAACACGACTGGAAAAATCACGAGCAACCTATCATAAAGACGAGATTCATATTCGAGGAATAAGGCAAGAATTGCCGCTTGAGACTATTATTTCTTGGATTTAGCCATAACGTGGGACATGAATGTATGGGTCAGGAGTGTAATGACATAGAGCTTGAGCACTTGGAAGCTCGAATTTCTAAGAAACATTATTGCTTTTGGTTTTAGGGTTGGAATACGAACATATGTAGTACGCAGAATGCGAACCTTATGCATAAGCACTATTAGAAGTGTGCAACACTAGTAGAGTGCCCACTTAACGGAAATAGGAGTAAATTCACCTCGACTTTCCCTTGAAGTCCACTGCTAGAAGAAAATTTAAGATTAGCCCTTTGATCTCCATTTTACTATACCTACAAGCATAACACTCTGCTCTAAAGGGTATTACTACAGACATGTAATAGGGACACTTGGCTCTTTTATACTTAAAACCTAATCTATCAAGATTCTACATGGTGTACATCATAGACTCAAAAACCCCATGACCTAATCCATTCAATAACTTAGCCCTAATCCATCAGTTCAACCTATACCTCTGACCTTTATATCATAACTTTCCCTACCCCTGTACTTCATAAGTTATCAACCTTATTCCTTTTGCACACCTTACCAAGCCTACCAGTCTACCCCCATAAATCTCACATTTCTATCCTCGAGCTAACATACTCCCTTTACAAAAATCAATATCTAAGGTTCAAACTTAGTGTCTATCAACCATCATTCACTACCTACCAAGTACCCTATGAAAAATATATATATTCTACCTCACGAAGAGGTCAGCCCAAGTTCTTTATCCACCCACCAGTAACCTATACATACCTAAAGGAAACCATTCCACTTATGCACAAAAAAATAAAAGCACCCTATGGGGACACACTAGGACGAATGAAACCCTTGTCTAAAAGATCCTTTAGTTACTTCGTAAGCCCTTTCAATCCAGCTGGGGCCATTTTATATGGGGAAATAGAAATAGGACAAGTGTCCAAAACAAAATCAATCCCAAACTCAATCTCCCTATTGAAAGGGATACTAAGAAGGTCATTAGGATATTCATTCACCACCCACATGAAATACAAAGAAGGACCTTCCGAGTTAGAATCCTTAACCTGGACCATGTGATAGAGACACTCCTTGGGGATTAATATCCGAGCTCTAAGATATGATTTGAACCTCCCCTATAAACTAGGGAACCATCCTCCCACTTAATAATTGGTTTTTTTGGGAATTTAAAGACAACTCTATGGTTTCAACAGTTTACAGATGCATAACATGAGTACAACTAATCTATCCCCAATATGACATTAAAGTTTACCATATCTAACTCAAAAAGATCCACCATAGTTTCTTTACCACTAACAAATATCATGCATCCCATATGATAGACAGGATTGGAAATACACTTAGGACACAAATAATGCACAACCACAAATAGGGTCAAATAAGAAAGAGTGGACCCCAAATCAAGTAAATAGCAAATATCATAAGAAAAAGAGTTTCAACATACCAGTAACAACATTAGGCGATGCCTCAAACTTTTATCGGGTAATGGGATCATAAAGACAATCTTGGCCAGTACCGAAATGAGAAGCAGCACCCCTCGGTGCTGGTCTAGGAAGGTGGAAACTGGGATTCTATTTTCCACAGTGGAAATCCTTGTGGGAAAATCCCGATGCATGTGACCAAAATAACCACAACTAAAACATTGATTCCTTCCTTTATAGCAATAACTGTGGTGCAACAGACCATAAAACTGGTAGAAGGATAGGGTAGGGTTGATTGACCTTCAGTAACTTGAAAATTATAACACCCCAACTCACTGAACTAGAATGCTACATGGTGCTTATGACCCCGAGGGACCATAAGCTAACCCATGACTGATATTTGTACTTGTATACTGCAAATCATGATATAATAATGTGGAATACATAGAACTGTAAGGCCATAAGGTTTAACTAAATACAATTATGTGGGTGAAAATACCCAAAACAACTCAATATGAACGTAAGTCTGAACATAAATCTAAAATCCTCTAAACTATCTGAATAAGGAGTTGAAGGAACATGTATCTAACTAACTCCATAAAACTGAACTAAAGAAATAAAGAAATAAATCAAATCATATTGTCCTCAAATTAATAAGGACTCATTGTGTCTCTGCGAATGGAATGCTACCGCTACTGCTGGGCTGGAGCTCGTGTCTCGGAACCTATGTGTAACATGAAAAGAAAGCACCATAGCGCAAATACATTAGTATAACTGGAGTACTGAGTATACGAGGAAGGTAGGCTGAACATAAAGGGTTTTATGCATGAACAACACTGATTGACTAATATGAACGGGGGAGTGCAAACACACATATATAGAAACTGGGACCATGAATACGTGATAGCATAACCAGTAAACTAATACATGGTTTACTGATAACTGTTATGACTGATACTGAAACTAATAACATGAATGACTGTATCTGACAGTCCTGTATATACTGAAATCTGAAGAACTCCCTGAGTTCTTTTACTAAGACTGATACTGAAACTGTGGGAAGTAGTATTTAACCGACATGCCCCATGTATGCCGTTATGGCTAAGGTGGGGTCCAATTGCTGCCCCGGCTAGAGGGGTGTCAATACCGTGCCACAGGTAAGGACATCCTATGAGTGACCCTTATCTGGTGGGTACTCAATGAGAATGGTGGGAACCCTAAACTCATAGGTTAAGCCACCTCATCAACCCTAATCTAACGAGTTAAGATGTCTTAACCTACGCTAGCTACGTAGTTTTGGAACACAAGGATGACTACTAAGAATCACACCCTGAACTGGCGGATGAGTTCCCATCCTTGGGTTCACTCAGTGCTAACCTCTACTCCCATCTGGAGGGACTGGACATGAATAACTGACTATGCATGAATTAATCTTACTGAATTCCATTGACTGGAGGATTGTTACTGATATCTGACAACTAACTAAGATCATGAGGTTTTCCTGAGTCACATGATTGACTGAAGTCTATGGAATCATAGCTTGAGTTCGGATATCGTGAAACATGACATGGATCTAGGCACATAGCTATAGTTTTTGGGTACAAGTACCCCCAGGACTCGATGGAAGGAAACTGACACACATGACTGACTTGATCATAAGAGTAGAGTCCATAATTTATAATATCATAAGTAGGGATCTCATACTAAGCATTGTTATCAACAATGTATTGCATGGAAAGGATTTCATATCACATGGAAGTACTTGCACAATCTTAATATCATGTTCATTGCATAATCATATTGGCAACACATACCAATAGCATAGAAGTTCATGTGCATTGCATGGTTAACATACATCTTGTTCATAAGTAGGATTTGTAAGTAAACATAGCATAATCTCATAAGAATAGTTCATGAGTATTCCAACAATATTTACAAGGAACATTATCAACATAGAAGTTATTGGAACGTAAGGGCATATCATGAATCCTTAACTTAGTCACAATTTAGCTATATTGCATGATTTATAGCTTCTTAGGCATTTTATCAAACACCTTACTTGCACATCTTAAACATAGTTGAAATCATCAAATTCATACATCATGAACAACCCAATTTACATGTTTCCAACTCATATGATATCCTGAAATTCAAAACAAACATATAAAGATTCCATCTTGGGAATCACCCAATATCAACAACATGATCATCAACACCCAACAATATAGAAATCATACTTTATAATGAAAAAGAGGGTTTTTGAGCTTTATGGATCCCTTTCATCCATAAAGCTC